>NC_143587.1:15776834-15927782 GCF_048544385.1 Mastigoproctus giganteus | reverse complement strand
CTCTTTCATAAACACAGACCATATTATTTCTTTATTCTATTTATTTTTTTCAAATGTATCATAATAAAATAGCAACCTGAAACAATCTCTGTTAGAGTCGAGTTCGCAGTCAGTGGACATACACCAGATATCTACACACATACCCCTACAGAGGAGAATATCTGAGAAAAATATATTAAAATTATGATGCTCGAAATCCTCGTACATTCTCGAAACTGTATATTGGCTGTGTGTGGTACTTTGAGACTCTAATGATGTAAGTTCTCAGATGGACAAATTTCCTCTGACTACAGACGCAGATAATTCTGTTTACACGTGAGAAAGAGGGAGAAGTAATGCCAAGCAGATGCGTTCGTGACCCGAGCAAATCTAGTAAGAATAATTGGATTATCACGCCCGCGCGTTTATAAGAAGCCATGAGTAACTATAGCGTTACCTCAACTTTTTTGTGCCGCATTACAGTGTTCATTTATACACTGTGCTGCCACTTTATTAGGTACACCTACCTAGTACCGTGTTGAGCCTCATTTAGCCTTCAAAACAGCCTGAATTCGTCTAGGCATGGATTGAACAAGATGCTGAAAACCTTGTGCAGGAATGGACTACCCTGCAGACATGAGTGCGTCACGCAGTTCCTTGAGATTCGACGGAGGTGTAGGCCTGCAGAGAACAGCCGTTTCGAGCTCATCCCAAAGATGTTCAATAGGATTGAGATCCGCGGACTGAGCGGGCCACTGCAGCAAAGAAAAGTCATTGTCATGTTCCTGGAACCATTCCATACATTTTATGCACCGGCACCGGCGCATTATCCTGCTGGAAATAACCATCTCACTGAGGATAAACTGTCAACATGAACGGATGCACGTGGTCAGCAACGATGTGGCATTTAGACGTGAATCTATGGGTATCAATGGACCCAACGTGTGCCAAGAAAACATTCCCCACACCATAACGCTACCCCCACCACCTTGCACAGTAGTCGTCAGACATGACGGGTCCATGGATTCATGTTGTTTTCGCCAAATTCTGAGCTTTCCATCAACACGATGCACCAGGAACTTTAACTCATCAGACCAAGCAACTGTTTTCCAATTCTCAATAGTCCAGTGTTGGTGTGCCCACAGGAGCGTGGTCTCTTGTTCTTCATTGAAAACAAAGGTTCGCGATGTGGCAGTCGGCTATTATAGCCCATTCGCGACAAAGTGCAACTAGTGGCCCGTTGCGATATTTTGTTCTGACGTGATGCGTGACATTGTGGCCCATCTGTTTGCTTGCACAATTCTAGCCATCCTCCTCTGACCTCTCTCATCAACAACATCAACGATTTTCTTCCACAGGAGTGCCGTTGAGAGGATGTTTTCTGTTTGTTGCACCATTCTCGATACACCCTTGAAACTGTGGTGCAAAAAAAGTTCAGGTAAACTGCCGTTTCAGAGATGATTTGTCCAGCACGTCTTGCACCTACTACCATGCCACGTTCGAAGTCCGTTAGATCACTCCTTTTCCCCATTCTTGCTACGGTTTGTACGCTTAACGAATACTAGAACGGTTGTTCTGCTGCATTTATATCCACAACTGTGGTCCGGACAAAAAAACCACAATGTTGCAATGACTTGCAACATTGTGGGACAAACCATTTGTGTGCACAGTAGGGGTGTACCTAATAAAATAGCATATACCTTAATGGAATAAATACAGTTGTTGAATATTTGCACTTGCAACTATTTTCAGGAATTTACTAAGAGATCACTTCCCATATCGATAGTAAAATGTCTTAAACTGCAAACAAACTCTCTAATTTGCTTTTTTTCTTTTATTGCTACATTTCACCTTACACTTAATAATATTGTTGTTGTAAAATTTTAGGAGCATCGGCGACTAAGGTCATATTGCTCCGTGTATTATCTGTAAATTGCAATATGTTCTGAGATCGATTTACTGTTCGCCGGACAAAAAAACCAGTTTCCGTTAGAAAAAAACCATGCTACCCTCAACTGAGACAGACTAGCTATGCCACGTTGTCAAAAATGCCCATAAAAATTCCTCCCATCATCGAACTCAGGTCTTTTCCACCCGGTGTGGGGAGAACGGTGATCCTGCTAACTGTGCTACCCATGAGGGCACACTTAATTATAAAATTTAGACTTTGAGTGAAAGACTGAATTTTATTTTAGAGCTGATACTTAAAACGACACTAATTAAATACCCTATGTTTATATTTTAGTTAGGTGTGTTAAACGCCTAAAGTGAGGCATCAGTATACTGTGCCTGTAATTGCATGTATGCTTCGGTAAGTTAGCTGGATGAAAAACCATGCAGGCGTTTGCCCGACTAACACAGCTACATGTGGAAAAGGCACATTAAAATTTCGCCATTGATAGGATTCCAACCCAGGTCTTTTCTACCAGGTGAGGGAACAAAGTAATTATAATCATTGTGCAATCGCGAGAGCAGTACTATATTGATTCCCCTTTTAAACTAATCTTTTTTGTGAGTTGTGAGAGGAAAAGTGTCAGATCCGGCGTTAGCGATAACAGAGAGGAACTGTTAGGGAGGAATTTCCGAATAGAAATAGCCTATAGTGCGATAAATCGATTAAATCGATTTATCGCACTATAGGCTATTTCTATTTGGTTTATTGAAGATGTAAACAAGCAGGAGCGAACGTCGTTTAGCTAAGCGAATCAGCTAAAGCAACCGCATCCTTAAAGATTATTACAGGGTATAAGATGGGCTGTTTTCAGTGCCGTTAATAACTTAATCGTCAAAATGTTACAGACAATGATAATTACAAGATGCTATATCAGTCGCTTCGGAAAAAACTCCAGCTTCACTATGCGGGAGGGGATATCTTTTTAAGAGATCAATAAAATAAGATTTGTGAGATTTTTAGAATTCCATATGCTTGAGGAACACGTTTGCAACATTCCTAAACTCAATACATATTCGTACTGAAAATATGGGTTGCACCAGTCCTAAACTCAACATTTATTTCCAAGTCCTCAGGTATCAAACACTGTATTTGATTTTGTCTTGGAAAGAAAATGAATGCAGTTTTAAAAGAGCTTAATTGCTTTTCAATTACCCTGTATTTTGGGAGATAAAATATTTCTTGGTAAAATGTTTTTATGGTTTCAAAACACCTTTTTTGATGAAATTTTATATATAATATCCTGAACGGGGGGGGGGATGGAGTCAACTCAGGATAAGAGTAACCTAGGGGTAACATGCTTTTGATGAAAAATTATTCTAAAGCTTCTTTCAATCCAAGGAGGATCAAAGTAATAAAAGAACTTAACCTTACCGAGACTGACTGACTAACTCGGCCACATGCAGAAACGAAAAGATTAAAGGAATTCCTTCCATCGAAATAGAATTCGAACTGAGGCCTTTTTCAAAAATCCAACCAAAAGTGTGGAAAGAAAGGTGTATCGTAGTCACTGATCTAGCGGCAAAGGAGGCTCCTATATTAGATGTCAACGGGAGGAACGTTTATGGGTTTATTTTCATATCATGGCAGAGTTAGTCCCGTCGGATGGAAACTGAATGCCGTTTTCTCCCGGAAAGCTGAGTTTTTCATCCTGAAACATACAATATCAACGTGAAATTTATGCACTGGTGTGCAAAACTTAAGTACCAGTCCGGTTTCACCTGTAGCTTCTCATAAGAGTGGCTGGATATGGGAAAAGCATACCAAAGGAACCTCGTGAAGTACAGAAATAATGAAGGAAACAACAACGGATACTAAACGGTACAGAGGGACTTTATTCAAAAATGGCAACATAGCACTGGCTGCCATGATACAGATGTATCACTGCCAAAGATGGAACAAAGAGAAGAGATGGTCCGCAGTAGAAGATATGGCCACCCCTAATGTCGATGCAGGCTTTGCACCGCCTATCCATACTTAGAACAATGTTGTTGATAAGTTCTTGCGGTAACAACGTCCATTCCTCTGTCAGCGCCATCTTCAGCTGGTGAACAATTTCTGGTGGATATGGACTTGCCGCTAGACGTCTCTCAAGAGCATCCTATACGTGTTCGATGGGATTTAGATGGCAGGCCAATCCATACGAACAATGTCTTCACTTTTCAAAAGCATATCAACAGCTGCAGTGCGATGGGGTGTGGCGTTATCATCCATAAACAGGAACTCGGGGCCAATGGCACCTCGGAATAGGCGCACATGGGGAAGGATTACCTCAGTACAGTAGCGTGCACCGGTTACAGTACCACCTTCCAGTATCTGGATTTCTGTACGTCCATCCAAGGTAACGCCTCCCAGACGGCGCCTCCGTAGCCAGGTGGGCAGGAGCAGCAATGCGTAGCACACGCTTCTTGATTAGACTGGGGTTCGAGCCCGTGACCACCAAATACGGAGGATGCGGAAAGCTCAGGGAATGACCACCGCATATCCCCGGAGCAATATGGCCTTAAGTTGCTAATGCTCCTAAAACCAAATAACAATAACAACAGCCTCCCAGACGAGACCACATCGACCGCCATATCGATCCCATTCAGTGATGTTTACAGAGTGATGCCGTGTGCCAACCTCCCGCTAGATCAACTGACGTCCAGAATCGCTGCTGAGACTGAATCTACTCTCATCAGTAAAGAGTATCTTACCTCATTGGGCTGCTGTCTAGTCCTTGTGTTCGATGCACCACTGTAAACGGTGTCTCCGATGGGCAGGTGTTAAAGGGACACAGCATACTGGCCGTCGGGCAAACAGTCCACCTTTTTGGAGTCGCCTGGCCACAGTAAACCCGATATCCTGCGTCATGTGCAGCTAGTTTGCAATGGATCCTGTTGTCTGGTGTCGGTTCCTCTTGGCCTGTAGGAGTATATAGCGGTCATCATTGGGCGTTGTTTTTCGTGGACGACCACCACTGTCCTTCGAACCTGTCGTTCTGAGGGCCGACCACGCAGGTGAGGCGATGCTATGGGCGATACCGAACTCTGAAGCCACACTCCTCGCACTTCGACCTTCCTCGAGCTTCCCAATTATTCGACCCCGGGTAAAGTCATCGAGATGTTGCCTACTGGCCATTTTGTTGTCTGTAGCACCGTATGAAACCAATCGAACGTCTGTAACAATTGTGCTCACCATTCGATAATCTGGATATAACTGCTGAACTGCTGCTTTTATCTGTTTATGTGAGTTCTCTCATCACGATTCAAATTTTTGTATGTGCACCAGCTTTCTACTGAATGGCCATAGTTATGCAAATCGCCACAGGCTGTTTCGTTTGATTTCGTGGTTATAATCTTTAGAAATAATGTTGGTCCTTAAATTTTGCACACCAGTGTATTAGCGATATACTAGCATCTCGTGGTGCATATTCTAAACAAAACCATATTAAATTAGATAAATGAATGGCTCCACGACTTCTGATGGCCTTTTTTCTTTGTTTTCATTAAACTCGACTGCTATTTCTCACGCGCATTGCATTATTGCAAAGCATCCGATTGCAGGCAATCTCGAGTGTAAATGCAGAAGATAAGCCGATTGGACGAATAAGGAATTACCCCACGGAAAAGTGCAACAATTATCGGCAATTAATTAGATTTAACTGAGGAAATTATTAACTTCCGTTTCAAATGCGTGTTCTTTGAAAACATCGCACACTACTAGCAAAGAGCTGGTTATCGGATTAACAATGCCAATTTTGGGAAAGG
This sequence comes from Mastigoproctus giganteus, assembly GCF_048544385.1. Lineage (NCBI taxonomy): Eukaryota > Metazoa > Arthropoda > Arachnida > Uropygi > Thelyphonidae > Mastigoproctus > Mastigoproctus giganteus. The sequence continues at coordinate 15,922,103 of NC_143587.1, read as the reverse complement.
CAGAGCCTTTATTGGCATCTATTGTCTGCAGCAACATATGCAATTGCTTGTATTAAGTTCCCAGGATTAATGACTTCGTGGTCATCCGACACGCTCTGGATATATCAAACATCTGTTTCATTTCCCAGCAACTTGAGTGTTCTGAGCCAACCATCACAACCGGAATACATAATGATACTTTCTAGAGAATATCGTAAGACTTTGAAAGAAGTAAGCCTTAAATTACATAATCAGAATTACCTCGAGGACTATTAGTCTTTTCTCTTAAAAGAGTAACAAAAATATTAAACTTATTTTTATTACTGAGATTCAAATTAAGTTTAAAGCTGAATTGACTAATCAAGTATAGAAGGATTGTTAAAAAAGTAAAAAAGGCTAATTTTATTTATAAGTATCTGACGGGTATATTCCCTCCCTCAAAGAAATCCCTCGCCTCTTATAGCGTCCATCCGTAAGGTGCGGAAGGTTTTCCTCAGAACCCTGGTTTTGTTGCGGGAGGTGAGAGATCTCTATGCAGTGTATGTTCAATTCAAAAAACAAGAAATTACTGTTGGTTTACAGATAAGAATCCATATTACAGTTCGAACTTCCTGATAGTTATGCATAAATTGAAGAGGTGTAACTAGGTCGAATTTTCTGAAGGACTTTAGAAGTCAAATGTTATAGGCTGGGAAAGAATGAATGCAAAATTAGCCTAATGTTCTGAAAATTAGCCGACCGGGCTAGCCGAGTGGGTAAAGTACCTGCCTGGCAACCCAAAGGTCGCGGGTTCGATTCCCGCCTCGGGCTTGGATCAAAGTACTGCAAAAAACCTTGGGAGGTGCAATATGGTCACAGAAGCCGATGCGCCAACAACTACCAAATCAATCAATCTGAAAATTAACCAGTTCATTGAATATCATAAATCAAACTTAAGTTGTCAATGTTTCTATCCTAAAATTTTAATGATAATAACAGAATTGTGTGAAAGCCGTCAGACGTAGCCTGTAAAATCCGGATTATAACTTTTTCTGGCTCCAGTCAGGAATACCCTTACCTTCTTTTAGGTTTTCCTACAGGCTTCTCCGCTTCATTTCACATGGAGATACCTCTCATAATATCGCGTTTATATCATGCTCTTTTATTAAATCTACTCCCTGCTAAAAACTGTCCCTTTCCTTTCTTAAGGGTTAGACACCACTTGTCTAAGTGTTCCAGTGAATGACCCAGTTTCGCAATGAAAGTAGAGGTCTAGTTTCATCCATCCTCCTATGCTATAGCAGGTAAATCATCAACAGCTTGCCTTCGAAAACTCGAGTGTGGCGGAACTAGTATAAACAGACAGATGGTCTGCAGCCTAGTGGCAGGGACGGGAACTTGCTAGCAACTTTCCTGGTGGACTGCTAAGAGAGGTTATTCATACAACACAAACATGACACCACACTAAACACGAACCTTACATAACACATATGACTGGCTTTACAGAGTTCATGCTTCCTCACAGTGATATTTGGTGACTTTGTGGGGAACCCTGGTGCCGCATAGACAAGTAAAATTATGTTCGTGCAAGGAAATACAGCATATTTTACTTATAATATCTGTATAGAGCAACGTTCTGATAGCAGGTGTACCTATTAAGATCTTTGGAACAAGTAAATCACAGCGTAGTATTTAATCTCTTCAGCTGACCTTTCTGTAGGTAGAAGCACATAAACAAGACTTGTAGCAGCTTCAAAAAGAAAGATTGAGCCCCCCCACACACACACCAGAACACAATTCTTCTTAATAAATTGGAAATTTCCAGCTACAAAACCAATTTCCCTCAACTAGAAAACACGTTAATCACTGCTAGTAAAACAGATCACCAGTCTAACAGCATACCCGTGATTAAAAGAAAAAGAAAAGTGCCTTCAACAACGTGATTAAAGCAATTCTGGGCCCGACCTATTTATAAGATGTCTGCAGGACTATCTTGTCCTTTCCTGTTTGTGCGCCCAGCAAGATTTAAATTGCATAGATGATTTCCTTGCAGCAGAAGAAACTTGCCTTTTCAATGAGTTGCATTGCTATTGCACCACTTTCAAACAGACGCCTCTCCAAAAGGTTAATTAGTCATTTGTTTAAAAGATGAGACTGCTATGACAGCCTATTTCAGGACTAACTGATCCCTCATAGGATAGCGGGTGGTTTTAAATAGTAACCAGACAAAACCGTTGCAAAGTTGTTTGATGTGAGTTGCATGCAGTATAATAATTTCTTTGTGAAATAAATTTGTAAAGCAATATTCCTTAACCTACCTAAGGGAATTGCTGTGTTTATTCAAACATTGCTTCCTCGAATAAGCCATGCATGTGGCTTATTCGAGGAAGATATGGATTATTCGAATAAGCCATGCAAGTATACAAAATCGGTTTCAAAGCTAATATAGCTAAAGCTATAAGTTGAAAGTAGTGAAATACCAGGGGAATTTGTTTGTTCTGCTGTGAGAGTTAAGACCACCGCATTATCCATGCAGTCTAATCCTGCTGATCGCAAAAACAAGAAAGGAAAGGCAGTCATTATAAATGTTTAGAGATGTAAAGTTCAGCTGTTTTCGATCGCTATTCATTGAAATCGGCTCCTCTCACGCTGCTCAAGCACTAAGTATATCTCTCTAAAGTCCTGTACCATTTAATCACAGAGGGTGCTGGATTTTAAGAGTTTATTCTATTTAGATTTTTTTTTATGGGAAAAACTGTCAAGCCAGCCCAAAGAAACGAAACGGGATTAATATATATTTTTTTTCAGTCAAATTTCAAGAAGTTATCTTCTCCTCTTTCTTTCAAACTAGTCCTAACACGCACCTCAACAGGTAAACATCCATTCACAATGTAACTCCGAACTCATCGGACTAACTAATCCGCTTCCTTATTTATCTCTTCTACTTCTGTTCTTTGGAACAACCTTCCTTCACACATATTTCCTGAAAATTACAATTAACAGAAATTCAAGCCGAATATCGAACAAACATCGACTGTTTTCTCGACCTTCAGCCTACAATCGGTACTAGAGTACTTTTCAGATTTGGGGTCAACACAAAAAAAAAAAAAAAAAAGCCGCTGTTGATGACCCTAAACACAAAAGGGTTATGATTTTCAGTTTTTCTTAAGATAGAAGAACGCAATTACTTCATCTGACTCAATGTCAGACACATGTGCATCATTCCCATTTCTAATCTCTGACAGGATGTTCGAATGGATGATATTTACCAAACCTACTGTTGACATATGGCATTGAAATAGCTTTAAGAAACATATGGTTTGTTACAGATACCTCAACATACACTCTCCGTATATGACAAGCACCAAGGTTTTAGTGTAAAGTATTTGTGTATTATTAACAGCAATTTTTTTATAAACCGGGTTCAACAGCAGTGTTTCTAATATTGGAAAATCGTTTATAAAGACCAATCTAAAGAGGTCTCTCATAGTGTAATAATACTGTCTAAAATTTTCATTTTGATAGTTGATTGTCAAAATATTCATTCATGTCCAATGAAAACAAGTTTCTTCTGGTTTTCGAAACTTGCACTTAAACCAATTTGTTTTTTACACAACTTGCTTTAGAGTTGTTGATAGCTCCGCCCAGCTCTATCAGACATTTCCCAATTATCAAATAGCCTGAAGAAACTGAACGTTGTTGAAAGACAAAAAATACCAAAGTGGCTGGGCGCGTGCATCGGTCGTACTTGTCATTCGGAGCAACAAACTCATCAAGCGTTGCGTCGTCAATATTAAAATTACTTTATGAACTATGGCAGGAACAATCGAACACGTGACATGCATACCATATTGGTTTCAATGTCACCAATAAAAATATAATGTATAGCTTAGGAGTTAAAATATCGATAAGCCTCTTTTCTTTCTTTCTTTCTTTTTTTTTTTCTTTTCACTTCGATCTCACAACTGAATTTATTCAATAATCGATTGACAGGTTACCAAAGGGGATTTCTCTCCATGTAACATCGAATTGAACAACAAACAGATCGACTACTTGGCTCTGGCGTTTGTTTCTGTTATTGAATTATATATATATACACTCAAATTCTCAAGCTTAACATTTAGGTTGCATTGTAAGGTACAATAAAAATCCACTCAAACTATCGGGCGCCCTCTTGTGCAGCATCCACGTCATCAATCTCCCTTGATTAAAAAACTATTCTTCGTCACCTGTCTAGTTTCACTGGTAGCTTGTTTAGTTGCGAGCTATTACAGTTCGTGTGGTCATCATATTATAGGCACAAGGTAACTTATCTAAACCTCCAAAACATAATAAACGGGTAGGTTATGTTACTTGAGAAAATTTTCGAAAATAAAATAAATTAACTAACCCTTACGTTGCGAATAAAATATTGGTTTGGCGGGGTTGATCATAACTTCAACTTGATATCTGATGCACTGACTACTTGAGGTAGTAGCAGTTCGTCTTACTGTACCTTTGCCGATCACGTCCATCTTTAGTGTTGAGATATCAGTGGTCCTTATGAAATCACATAGCGGCCACTAAAATCTTATTCATGTTTTTGTGTTCAAAGTATTATGGATAATGAGAAACAAATATCCAGAGCCATATTTCTCGGCATTGACCAGTCAACTGACCTAGATTCGACTGAATTTACTTCGATTCATTTTTTAGTAATTCTATGGCCCTTTTGAACTCAGTAACCCAGTTCTTGATATTACTCCATGATGGACAGTCATTGTGTAATGTCACCATCATAATCTTGTGGATTTACTACCCATACAAACTTTCAAAAAAAAAAAAAAGTATTTCATTACTTCAGTTATGAAACGCTCTATTTTCTGAATTTATTTTGGTTTAGATGAGTATGATTTTTTAAACAAAAAAAATTGTCATAACATTCCAAAAATTGGTAATGTAACCTAGATGCTTATAAATGTTTGTAATCTAATATACAGTAATTATGTTTATATTGATTTCAAATAATGAAATATACAATGCCACAAAAAAGGTTTCCGAACACCCTTATTTTCATGGACCTTCCAGGATAATCAAAATTTTTTTTTTAAAATCTTCTTTAAATAATGGCTCCAAAATAACGTCGTGGATTTGATTCCCATACAGTCGTTTCAAAAATAAGTATCCTAATAGGGTGTTTTACCTCCTGAAACAACATTGAAATAGGCTCCATAATCATAATTCACAATGTTGAAGAAAAAAAATTGAGACTCAGGATAGATTAATTCTACTTTGAAATTATTGCTTCACCTTTTTTACTTTTAGTTTGTGATATAAAAGGTGTTTAATATGTGAAATCCTATTTGAATTTCAAAAATTCATCTTGGAGTGGTAGGCATCAGAATATTTTCGTGATCAGATTACAAGTACTTGGAAGAAATGAGAGTATGACAAAAGAAGATTAAAATTCAGATACTGAAAATAAAATATTACACAGATGCGAAAGAAATGAGTGGGCCGATAAGAGAAAACGAGATAAAAGCTGAACATCGAGAGAGATAATGGGAATACTTTAGATGGAGTTCCGTTCAGGTGGATGCGGAGGATGTCCTTGATGAAACAATAGAGCGTGATGAGAATGAACGAGATTTGCATTTGATGAATATTTCATGAGTTGCCGCTATGGCTATTCGTAACAGAGAGATCGAGGAGAGAGCTATTTAGTAGATTTGATAGAGAAAGGTGGTGAAAATACAGCTGAAAATAAAATGAGGGAATTCTGAGGTTTTGATTATAAATTTGGGAAGATGGGTGAAGACTCTAACTAAAAGTGATATAATTCCTGCGATTATGGGTATTAATTTCAGAAAACATATTCAATCCATGGAATATATCCTGTATACAAAGTCTCTTGACATTTTCAGCAGCTACTCGAAGTTTCTCTTAAACTCTTTCGATTTTCTTAGTTTCAATATACAGTACAAATATATACAAAAATGGCCTCGATAGCCGAGTGGTCATGAGCGGTAGTGAAATAGCACACGCTCTTTGAGTAGACCACACTACTAAATACGGTCGATTTTTTAACCGGCAATGGACCAGCGTGGCAGATTATGATCCATTCCCTCAACATTATTTTGTTGAAGCCTCCATTCTGCAGTGGATTGACAATAGCTGCAAATTTTTTATTTTTTTTTTATATAGAAAAATAAAAATAATGTAATTAAAAAATTAGGAACTTTACATTGTATAAGAATTAAGTGAGTAAATATGAGTTGTAAATGTCAGCACTAAGGCACGTATCAACTAGTTAAAAGAACATTACAATATACACCACGTAAGAGAAATGATATTTTTAATCGCTACGAGGAAGATGAGTAATTCTTTGAAAAGTCAGTGTTAATTTAACATTCTTCTTCTTACGTTGTTTATATTGAAATGTTCCTTTAACTAACTAAACAAAATGTTATTACTATTATGTTTTTTTTTTTTAATATAAAAGGGAAGTAAACCCTGTGAAGTAACACAATTGGCAGACCAGTGGAAAGCTCTCAATGGCGCTAAATTCATCAATCTTGCTAGGACCGGAATGCAACGTTTTTTGTAACCAGTGTAGTATAATTTGAAGTTTCCGAGGTTAGTTTTCAAATAATCTTCCACGTGGTCTGTGAAAGTCGGAGCAATTGTCAGTATGTCATTCTCGGAGGAACTGGACTCAAGAAGAAGTGCGGAAAAGAATTTTTCGGAGTTATGAATTTCTATGTACGCTGCTCCAAAGCAAGAAACGTCTTAAAAAAATAAAAATTAAATAAAATATCGCACCACGGGTAGGTTGCAACATAAACTGCACCTTTTCCATATTATTTCCATGTTGCAATAAAGATTTTCCTTTCTCTAAGAAACTGGACAAACCTGCTTCTGATCCTAAATATCGTTTCAGCCTATAGTCTACTGGCAAACTTTGGCAAAGTTCTAGAACGACTCATGGCTCTAAGAATTAATCAGCTCTTTCTTACCGAGAATCTTTTCTCTCCCTTTTAGTACAGCTTGTCCTGGTCGTTCCTACGAGAACGCTCTTGTAGACTTTACCTACCACACTGAAAATTTCACTGCCAAGTATGTTATTATTATTATTGTAACAGGGTTTCAGGACCATCAACGACTAAGGCCTGCCAAGTATGAGTGAGCTAGCTATTTTCGTTAACTCGAACGTTTTCGCTCTGCTGGTTGTACTTTGCAACTGTTCAATCTTTTCAAAAATTATTTTAACAACCACCAAGTCATTGCCAAATCAAAACACCTCTACGTTTCTAGAGAGGACACAGTCCTGGGGCCTCTCATCTGGAATGCAGTCCTGCGTAATTGACTTTCCTGTACCTTCAATAACTGTAACAATAACTGCTTTCGCGGATGACCTCATGATCACTATTTCTAGAAATTTCGGACCTATTGTTGAAGAATATGCTAATCATGTCCTATTTGGTCTGTGCTTCTTGACACCGGAAAATAAGAGCTTACTATTAGTTCCAACGAAGACCAAGATGATGTTTAAATCAAAGTTCACAAGATCTTCTCTTGTCAAAGTCCAAGATACATTCGTTACTGAAACTAAGTACCTTGGAGTAATCATAGATCAGAAGAGCTTTATTCACCTTCAGCATTTTACCAATAAACTCAATAAATTAACTGGCAGATTATCGAGAGCTGATTGGGGACTCTCCCAAAAAATTTTGCATCTTTATTTTCAGGCAGTATTCCTCCTTATCGTACGTATCCTTTGCTGCTTGCTTCCATAGGGTAGAAAATGTTAAAATCCAAGAAATAAATGAATTCCCAGCGAAGAACAATGTTACTAACTACTACAAGGGTCTGCAGAACTGCTTCTACAGTGGTTCTTCAAGTGATTGCTGGCACCATCTCTCTTGATATTTTTCTGAATTTTTCAATCTCTCTTATCGAACCAAGAAACAAATTCCAACTAAGATTCTGGATATTGAAATCAGTCTACACACAGATGTTAAAAAAGAGGGGGTTAAGATGCTGGAATGAACTTAATAAAGCATTGGCAAACTAGATGGGACACTTCCCTTGGTTTAGTTACAAAGAAATTCCTCCCAGACGTTACTTTCTTGCTAAACAAAACGATAAGAACCTGGTTTTCTCTTGGCTTAGAGACTTCGTTTATCATCACGGGACATGGCTCGCTTATAACGAGAAGCTTCACTCTTTTGGCCTGCACAATACTGAATATTTCTTCTCGGTGAAAAAGAAAACTGGCGTCACGTACGTTTTATTTCAATGTGATTTATATAATGATCTGAGAACTGATCTTCTGACTGACTGAATGCCCAGACTTTTCACCTGGACAAGAGCCTGTTATCCTCTAGAATCCATTAAAATTCTCCATCTTGCAAACCTTCATTGCTGAGGTGTTCAAATGCAGAAAAATTATGTCTAATAGTGTAAACGTTGTGAATGCTAATGTTGATAATGTTGTTACTATTATTACTGTTAAACGTAAATGACAATTCTGTTAATAGTTAATTTGAAATTATGATTTATTTATTATTTAAACCTTGTTTGAACAGATATTTCTTAATAAATTCTCTTTATATTTTGTATAAGATTTTATATCTCGTTTACCAAAGTTGGTAAATGCTTCGTCAAACTGGACAGGCTTCTCTATATAAACCTTTTTTTTTTCTCTCTCTCTGGATTGGCCCCGGAGATTCTCCGTTCGTACCTACCGGTATTGCACTCCCCCTAGCTGTTGGACATGTCCCCACGGTGAGAGTACGCGTACTCTCACCGTGGGGTCAGAGAGCTGGCTCACCTTCCCGTGGTTAGGGACGAGTACCAGGGAGCGGGCGTCCAAGTGACTCCTGTTTTCGGATAGCCAAGAAAACAGAATAACATATCAACGTAACATACACTATTCACACAGACCTACACTACCCACACGCCCGGCCTTTTTTAGTTTTTGTATCAGCACAGTGATATGTTGTTGTAGCAGGATTTTAGGAGCATCGGCGACTAAGGCCATATTGCTCCATGTATATTGTCCGTAAATTGCGCGACCTGAGGTCGATTTTCTGTTTTTCTGGACGAAAAACTAGAGTTTTGGGGAGAAAACCCATGCTACCCTCGCCTGTGACTGACTAACTCAGCCACGTTGTGAAAAAGCCCCATAAAAATTCCTCACTTCATCGACGGGACTCGAACTCAGGTCTTTTCCACCCAGTGTGGGGAGGACGGCGAATCTACCAATTGTGCTACCCACGAGGGTCACAATCATAAGAGGCAGAGTTCTAGGTGCCGCCCTAACAAAATATATATGTCCCTATTGCTTGTCCCTTACTTGAACTGCAAGCAATGAGTATATTTTTATGGAATTATAGAGAAGTGTTGGTTTTAATAACTGGAATTACTATTTCGGTTAGCTATTAAAAAAAGAGCAGTGTAACAATTTATTAAAGAAAAAACAACAAGGATAAAAAAGCAAAAAAGCAAACATTTGCTGAAACGTTCTGATTGCAACGATGCTCTTAGTAACCATTAACATAAGCTTTATCTTTATGGCTCATGAAATACTGGGTGATTTTTTACAACGTCTGACACTTTAAAAGGGTTGTAATTTTTTATTAACTGTAATAAAACGGCGAAATATTTACAGCATTATTTCTACAATACTGGAGACAACCTCGAAATTCCCGGCCACTCTCTCCGAGTATATTTTCATATTCAGGCGAGTAACATTAAAAATCATTTTAGAATGGTATGTGATCGGCGGTAAGGTAGCTTTAGATTAAGAGACCTGTACGGACGTAGATATTCGCGTTAAAATGTACATCACGGATGAATTTTTGCTATTCACATAACCAATAACATTGTGGAATGAATATACCAAATGAACGATTTTATTTGGGGCTGATGGAATGTTGATTATTTCGTCTTTTTCCCGAAGTAAATTTTCAGAAATTCTCATTAAACTGGGAGAGTAGCAGGCTACCCTGTCATACCTCCCCCAATCCGAAGACTATGTTCATTTTTTTTTTTTTTTTTTTGATTTGGTAGTTGTTGGCGCATCGGCTTCTGTGGCCATATTGCACCTCCCAAGGTTTTTGCAGTACTTTGATCCAAGCCCGAGGCGGGAATCGAACCCGCGACCTTTGGGTTGCCGGGCAGGTACTTTACCCACTCGGCTAGCCCGGTCGGCCCGACTATGTTCAATGGTATTTGCATGCGTGTGAGGAATCCACGCAATACGGCGTCGTAAGAGCCATATAGATCATTTGGGTTGTAAAAATGTTTAAAACTCAACGTTTTTTTTTTTTTTTTTTTCTATTTCAGACGAGACAAATGCAGAGCTTTAGCTGAAGGAAAGATGAATTCGGCAGTCAGTTTCTTTCAAAAGCCATTTCAATGCATTGCAAGGAAGAAATTTGGAGATTAAAATCTTTGGAAAACCTGTTCCGAACTTGAATATAAAACAACCGTTAAATGTAAAATTAGGCAGTTACAAGAAGTTTTCACAAGGAATGCATTTAAAAATACGACTAGTAAAGTAGCTGCATTATACTTCTTTCACTTCTTTCTCTGTTTACAAGAAGTGATCTTTCGACAAACCACACCGGGTGGAAAAGACCCCGAGTTCCAGTCCCGTCGATGACGGGAGGAATTTTTATGGGCTTTTTTTACAACGTGGCTGTTAGTCGGTCTGAGACTGACTAACAGGGTAGCATGTTTTTTTTTTTTTCTCCCGGAAACTCGGGTTTTCGTTCAACAAACAGAAAATCGACCACAGAACACACGCCAATTTACACATAGCATACACGGAGCAATATGGCCTTAGTCGCTAATGCTCCTAAAACCCAGCAACAACTCTGGACAAAACTAGGTATGTTGTTTTAGGGGTTTCAGCAACTTTGGCATTATTGTGCCGTATATATTATGTTGTTTGTAACTTGCGTGTGTTCTACGGTCGATTTCCCAGTTTTGTGTACAAAAAAACCCGAAATTCCGGGAGTAAAACCATCCATCCCCTCCTGAGACCGACTAAATCAGCCACGTTGTGAAAAAGGCCCATAAAAATTCTTTGCATTATTGACGGGATTTGAACCGAGATTTTTTCCACTGGATGTGAAGAAAACAGTGATTAACTGAACAGATATTGACTGTGCTACTCGTGAGGGCTGAGGTACAACTGATGTAAACTACTTGGTCGATCGTATTACAAAAACATGACGCTTAGGCTATGCACACCGAATTTTTTTTTTTTTTTTTTAGTTTAAGTAATATTGTCAGACCAGGGGTTCTAATACAAAAGAAAGAACGTTTTACTTTCATGTTTCAAGTGGCTTACTGCATTCGTTACAGCTTTGAACAGGTAATTTTTTGAACATTATTACTGAATACATTTTGGTATTATTACTATCAAATATCAATTTTGGCGAGCAACTCTTCTTTATTTCCATTAAAGTTAATACAAGAGCAGTGGCGCGCTATACCTTCATGGGGTCCAGGGCAAAATGAAATTTTGGGGACCCCATCTAAAGGAAAAAACCAATAAAGAATATTTTCAATTTCATTTTATCGTGACAACAAAACAAACAAATTATACGACATAAGAAATAAACAAAATTTCATCAAAATCGGTAAAACCATTTTTGAGAAAAAAAAAAAAAAAAAAAACAAAAACGTAGAATTTTCAAATTAATCTTCAAGTAAAGTTCAGTTTCCGATAAAAATCCCTTAAAAATATTAGGAAAAAACAGCAATGAGTTCTGGAAAGTGATTTTGGGGCACCCTCTGATCGGGCCCTAGGCAGATGTCTTTTTTTTTTGCCTATAGGATAACGCACCACTGTTCAAGATTACTAACCTTCTCAAAATGAGTAAGAGGGCGGTGTTGAATGTGACTGAAAAGAAAGAAGTGTGCAGTTACAAAGAAAAACCCCGTAACCAATTGCAGACCAATAATCTGCTGGCTGTTATGGGGTAAACCAATAAGTCGGTGCTGTGTTGGAGACATTCTTAGCAAAAGAAGTAGCTGAATCAAAAAAATGACTCTGTGAAGCGGCTTAAGGGAGTAAAACATGAAAAACTGGAGGATGCGTTAGTTATTTGGATTGGACAGGTTAATGCAAGAAACTGAACAGTAACTGAGAAAGTAATCATGTATGTACGTATGTATTTCCTGTCTATGGTGGCTCCTGGGCATATGCCTATCTCCACCTAATGTCTCTGTGATGGAATACAGAATCTCTGTAAACGGGGCTGACATGGTATTAGTGTATGTGTCAGTGCGTGTACTGCAGATGTGTTGTTTACGTCAGGCCACTTTGCCACCAGGTAGCAACTAACACCTGGACAGCTGATTCCTTGTGCCCAATCTCGGCACATGGAGCCAGACCTGGACCAGTAGTCTATTCTCTAACGCACCAATTGCCCGCATCCACCAGTGGATGTGCCATACCGGTCACCCGTAATTTCTTACATATACCCGTTTACATATGATTTCTGTAAATTGCGTGTGGCCTCTGGTCGATTTGCCTGTTTTGCGATGAAGTAACCAAGGAGCAGGTGAAATTAATGGAAGAACAGATGGCAATCAGAGATGTTGTGCACAGCTCAATGGTTGGTTGCATCATTTTAAGTAGCGCCATCAACTTATTAACGAAACAGATACGGTGAAACAGCTGAGGTTGACAAGGAATCAGTGGAAAGATATCAAAGAATTTTGGATATTTTTAAAAAATATAACATGGATGACACAGCTCTTTTATAGAATGCAATCAGACAAAACCATATCGTTGGTACTGTGAAAGGGTGTAACACCATTGCATTCTGTATAAATATTGACGAGAGGACTGTTACTTTAATCGGAAGGGCAGCAAAACCTAGGTGCTTTAATAATAACATCCTATCAATTTATGTGAATTACAGACATCATAGTAAAGCATGAATGACTGGAGTAGAATTTTGTGAGTGGCTGCAAAATTTCAACAAGGAAATAAATATTAAAAACAGTAATGCGCTTTTGCTTTTAGATAATGCTCCTTGCAACAAAGCAGTGGATCTTAGTAATGTGGCGATCGTGTCCTACCTCCTATTTGCACAGGTTTCCTTGAGCCTCTTGATAACTTAATTATAAAGTTTTAAGGCATATTATAGGCTTTTTTTTTTTTTATGAAACCCCAAACACGACAGATATTAGAACCTACAGTAATTAGTACCGTCCTTGGGTTCGAGGTTGAGAAGACGAAAGAAGATATTTGTTGACATTAGACTTGAACACTGAAACTTCTGTAGACTGTAATTTTCAGGAAATACGTATGAAGGTTGTTCCAGAAAACGGCAGTTGAAGGAATAAACGAGGAAGACGAAGAGGAAAAGTTGATTCTGTGAGTTTGAAATTGGACAGTAAATGGATGTTGCCTGGTGGCGGCGGCACGTGTTCGGACTGTTTTGAAAGAGAGAGCGGCAATTATAGAAGCCAATTCAGAAGAACAGTGCCCATGGAAATATCTGTAGAAGAGGCATGCAGTAGAAACGGTACGTCTATCAGACAGAGAGTGGAGAGACTCTGTTAGAGATGACTCATTAATTAACCTAACTGCCCTCTTCTCAATGGAATCTAGAAGCCTAAGAGAAGTTCTGGGGGCACCGCCCCACATGTGGGAATAGTATTCCATGGTAGCGCGGATTTGCGATTTGCACAGAGTGAACAGCTGTTTGGAAGAAAAGTAACGCCTACAGCGAAAGAGAAAACGAAGTTTTTAAGATGAAGAGGAAACAATATTTATAACGTGCTTTTGCAAAGGAAAATAGAAGTCACGGTAATCCCCAAAAGAGATATATCATTTTGCTTAGAAATCGGAGTGTCACCAAAGATAAGCATAGGAGCAGAACAGTCCTTTTTTGCGAGATATAAGACAGGTCTTGAGTTTTAGAAGGATTGAAATCAACTAAGTTGTCTTTGACCCACTGGAGAATTACCTGGAGATCGGCATTTAAGGAATTGGTACTGGAGATCGGCATTTAAGGAATTGGTAGGAATTGGTACTATTCGAGAAGTTGAAGCTGATTGAGCAGGGCAAGGTTTCTCAAAATGGAAAGTGGAATGCAATGTGCTATGATCGGCAAAACTATGGATAGGATTTCCGGACAATGGAAAAAAAAAAAAAGGTAGAAGGTCATTAATATACAAAAGAAAAAAGAGTAGGGGAAAGAACTGAACCTTGGGGGACAACAGCATTAGTGTAGAAGTTAGAAGACAGAGAGCCATCTACCTTCACCCTCAGTGAGCAATCAGAGAGAAAACTGGATAACAATTACAAAAAACAGTTGGCAAACCATAAGATGGAAGCTTGTTTAGAAGACCTTTATGCGAAACACGATCGAAAGCCTTTGAGATATCAAGAGCAACGGGTTCTGTTTCACCGAACTTTTCCATTGAATTTATCCATAAATGGGTAACATAAGCCAGAATATCACCAGTGGATGGACACTGACTGACGGAATCCATACTGGCGATCGTTGATCAGACGGAATGTTTTTAGGTAGTTTAAGAGTTGGCGGTTAATTTATTTCTCCATTACTTTAGAAAGAGTAGAAGTAATTGCAACGGGACGATAATTGGATGGGAGGGATTTGTCACCCATTTTAGGACCTGGCTGGATATCAGCAAATTTCCAAGAAGAAGAAAAAACACCTTTGGAATAAGAAAGTGAAAAAGGGCGGCAAAGAAAAGGAGCACAGGTTTGGAGAACAAGTGGAGAAATACGATTAGCACCTGGAGGTTTCTTAGATTCGGGATTCGTCAAAATCCTTCTGACATCTTCTTGACGGAAGACCACAGGAAGCATTGAATGGAACGTGTTGGGAATGGTGGGAGGGGTGTTTTACCAAGATCATTAATACATGAGTTGGAAGACAAATGGGATGCCAGCAGGTCAACTTTATCCTTGGCTGAAATGACAACAGAACCATCTGGTTTGGACAGAGGTGGGAACAGAGATGGGCAAAAGTTGCGGCCAATAGCTATGGCAAAAGACCAGAATGCTCGGCTACCATTAGGGCAAGAAGCAATTTTTCTACTCTTAGCCTGTTCAAAATCTAGTTTGGACTGATTAATAACTGCTTTACAATTGTTGCGAGCTTTGGTGTAGGCAGAAAATGAAACTGAAGAACTGGAAACAAGCCAATTACCATATGCAACATTCTTCTCTTGAACAGCCTTAGCACATTTATTCGTAAACCAAGGTGTTAGATAAAGGACGAGATTTTAAAGTGGAGTGCGGAATAAAGGATTCCATTCCTACAAGAATAATTTCACTGACACGATCTGAGCAAACGTTAACAGACGTTTTGAAACAGTAATCCGACCAAGGAAAAGAATAAAAGAAATCTAACAGGTCATCCCATTTTGTATACTTCTAACGCCAAACAACACGCGGTTGGGAATAGCCATGACATGAGATAAAGGCTCCATTGGAGAAAAGAATCACCAAGTTGCAATCTGAGGTGCCTAAAGGACCATTCACTTCGATCGTGTACTTACAAAGGTTGTTTGTGAGAAAAGGCTCAAGCGTGTTGGCTCTATGATTAAGATTGTTCGGTATTCTGCGATGTAAATAAACAATCTGGTCATTAGTAATAGCAGTGATTAGAGAACAGAAGCAAGCTGGAGTTTTGAACATTAAAATCACCAAGGAAAATTACTTCACTGTTAGGAAAGTTGGACTGGAGAAAGTCAAGTTGCAAAGCGAGAAGTCAAAGAGCTCCAAGTGATTAGTGGAGTTGATAGAACGGTAGAGACAACAGATGAATTTGACAGAATGAGGTAGAGCGATTTTAAGCCAGAGAAGATCGAAAAGAGGAAATTTCAAATTACCAAGTCTCTGACAGGGAATATTGGAACGAACATATGCACAAGTACTACCGTTGGGGCGAAAGGAATCATACAGCGAATAATTTTGGCATCTGAGATGAGCAGTGGTTAAATTAACCGAAAAGTGAGATTTTGTCAGAAAAAGTACATGGGGTTTGGCAGACTGCAAGTGGAAATGGACATCGTTGAGATTAGAACTGAGACCAAATATATTTGTGAAATGAAGTAGGATGTGTTTGGGAGGTTTATATATTTTCGCAGATAAGCTTACTGTATTAGTTTGACAATTCAAAGGTCAGGTGATATCAGGTGGAGAAGATAGTAGAGAGCATTAACAATAAGTGTTCATCTGAATTGTCCTTCTCAATTAGTACCTGTTGGACTCACAATGGACTTATCGTCCTCGTGGTTAGGACAGTTGGTAGGATCGCTGTCCTCCACACACCGGATGGAAAAGATCCGAATTCTAATTCCGTCGATGATGGGGGGGGGGGGATTTTTATGGGTCTTTTTGGCGAGGGCAGCATGGTTTTTTTTCTACCGAAAACTCAGGTTTTTCGTTCAGCAAACAGAAAATCGACATCAGAACACAGGCAATTTACACACAATACACACGGAGCAGCATGGCTTTATTCGCCGATGCTCCTAAAACCCAACAGCAACACTGGGCTTATCGAAAAAGTTCGTTTAGATAAAATAGAAGACAATTTTATCCAGTAGTTGCATATAGCCATGGATCATCTTCCAATTGTGAGTGCATGTCTTATGAAAAATTTCTTGCAGTCGACCAAGAACTTGCTTTTTGAGAAATGACAGAGGAAATTGTAAAATTAAGACAAAGAAATGAGCTTTCATTTGACAGTGATAGTGAAGATGAGACAGAAGTTTGTGAAAAAGTGACAGCTAAGGTATGTGTTCAAAAAATTTGTCGATCCTGGAGGAGAACTTGGAGACGACAACGGCCAAATGAAGCATGTTGTTGCTTTGGACATTTATATAAGTAAAAACTGATGAGAAAAAGAAAATTCGGACAAAACTGGATTGTTAATACTTTGTCAAAAAGTGAGTTGTACTATACTATTTTCATTTTCATTGTAAAATCCTGTAATGCATAACTCGCATTTTTTTCAATATATACTAGATAATTATTGTAAATGATGCAAGTTTTATTGCTAGTAACTATTATTAACCTTTACTTGGCGTATCCGGGTAATCGCTAAATATTTTTCTACCTGCGTTATATTTCTTTAATCGTTCATATGCACAAATATATTTCGATTTGACTTCTGTAGAAAATAATGTCCTAATTCTTCAGTTTCTTAATGCCAAAATAATTACTACATGTAGTTCTTACTGTTTGAAGTACCTCGATTTAGCGCCAATGTTAGTGGCGAACGAAGGTGGAGCTGAATCGAGGTTCATCTGTAGGTATGGGCGAAAGCCACGCTGGGTCGTTAACATCAGGTGTTCTTGCAAGCTGAGAGTTTGATGTGTTTGTGTCATGTTTACGCTTTTCTAAAGTCAATGAATGCTATCATGTTATACATAATATGAGATAATGTTGTGAAGCATTTCAAAGAGAAGAAATTACAGATAATTTATCAATGGATTACCTGTAATTAATCTTTAATTACTTATTAAATTGTTTATTAATAAATATTGTGAGAATATCCAAATTTTGAGTTTGCTTATTGCGTATTAAATTGTATGTGATTTCGTGTAAGTGATACAAAAGACGTTAAGTGAGTGTCTGCAGTTCTAGGGGGGCTCTTGTCTTGTGTGTGTCACTGAACGCTAAAAATACGCACACACAAAAACTTGATATTCAAGATTAATTGCCTTTACTGTGTTCTGCCAACAAGTAGGTCCGGTTTAACCGCTAGGCAAAGTAGGCGGGAAAAATATATGAACTATTTAAGAAGTCTGTTAAATAAACAGACTTCTGCCGCAGGAAAACATATGACTAAATTTACACACATGAGAAACGGTTACTGTAATAGCTGGTCAAAAACAACCTGAAGGAATCGTTTTACATTTTATACATTGAAAGCATGGAAAGTAAAATTAAAGGCTCTAATGTGCATTTTTTTCTGGTATATTAATTTTTGAAAGTTAACTGTGGTCAAACACCCGGCTGAACGTTCACCTGTAGTTCCTAAAACTGTTACACCAGTTCTACTTAAAAGTCACAAGACTTTGTATGAAAAAGACAGGCAAAGGAGATTCCTGTTGTTTCAAAACTGTTTTAGATATAACATTTTAAGATATACCGGATAGAGATCTGTTTAAATCAGATAAGGGTCTTATTCAGTTAATACTCCAGATTATCCTATTATTTATGGATTTTGCATTTAAACGTTATCTTCTAAAAAACACCTTTTATGGATTCCAGGAACAACATCAAGGTCCAAGTATCCATTTCCTTCAGGGGTAAGCCACGATAAACACTGAACTAACAGCGGCAGAGATTAAAATAGAACTGAATATTCAAAAAGTCAATAATGCACACCACACCACACCACTACTTTCCCTGATTATAATGGTTTGGAAACTACTGTACTATGTAGCCCGATTTACGTTTGTCATTTTTTGTAACTGATATAGCAGTATTAGTACTGGCTATACAGTGCAAGGAAGCCATAGGGTTTTTCAATGGCAGCAGAAAAAAAAAAATAATAATAATAATAATAATAAAATGAAAAAAAAAACAAAACACTAAAAAAAAAATAAATATATATATGGAAAAAAAAAAAAAAGAAGCAACTGCATGTCTCTCTCCTCGCACAGGTGAGGAGGGAAATACCATCTTTCCATCTCTCCACCCATGGGCGTAATTTAAGAGTATTCCAGCATTTTTTTTTTTTTTTTTTTTTATGAAAACCCCAAACACGAAAGATATTAGAACCTATAGTACTTAGTACCGTACTTGGGTTGGAGGTTGAGAAGACGAAAGAAGATATTTGTTGACATTCAACTTGACCTGCTGTAGACTGTAATTTTTAGGAAAAACGTATGAAGAAAGGTTGTTCCAGAAAACGGCAGTTGAATGAATAAACGAGGAAGATGAAAAGTTGGTTCTGTGAGTTTGAAGTTGGCCAGTAAATGGATGTTGGCGGCACGTGTTCGGACTGTTCTGAAAGAGAGAGCGGCAATTATAGAAGCCAAATCAGAACAGTGCCCATGGAAGTATCTGTTGAAAACGCATGCAGCAGAAACAGTACGTCTATGAGACAGAGAGTGGAGACATTACGTCATTAATTAACCAAACTGCCATTTTTGAATGGAATCTAGAAGCCTGTGAGGTTTTGGGGGCACAGCTCCAGATGTGGGAAAAATATTCCTGGTAGGGCGGAATTGAAATTTGTACAGAGTGAACAGCTGTTTCGAAGAAAAGTAACGCCAGAGCGAAAGAGAAAACCAGATTTTTTAGATGTAGGGAAAGGAATATTTTATAATGTGCTTGTGCCAAGAGAGATTAGAGAGAGTGCCAAGTCAGGGTAATGCCCAAAAGAGATATATCTTGCCTACTAATCGGAGTGTCACCAAAGATAAGCATAAGAGCAGAACAGTCCTTTTTGCGAGATATAAGAGAGGACTGAGATTTAGAAGGATTGAAATCAACTAAGTTGTCTTTGCCCCACTGGAGAATTACCTGGAGATTAGCATTTAAGAAATTGGTAGCAGGTATTGCAGACGTTGAAGTTGATTGAGCAGGGCAAGGTTTCTCAAATAGGATTTCCAGTCAATGAAAGAAGGTCATTAATATACAAGAGGAAAATAGTGAGGGAAAGAACTGAATCTTGGGGGACACCAGCATTAGTGGAGAAGTTAGAAGACAGAGAGCCATCACCCGCAATGAGCGGTCAGAGAGAAAACTGGATAACCAATTACAAAAAACAGTTGGCAAACCATAAGATGGAAGCTTGTTTAGAAGACATTTACGCCAAACACGATCGAAAGCCTTTGAGATGTCAAGAGCAACTGCTTCTGTTTCACCGAACTTTTCCATTGAATTTGTCCATAAATGGGTAACATAAGTCTGAATATCACCAGTGGATCGATACTGACGGAATCCATACTGGCGATCGTTGATCAGAAGGAAGGTTTCTAGGTAGTTTAAGAGTTGGCGGTTAATTGATTTCTCCATTACTTTAAAAAGAGTAGAAGTAATTGCAATGGAACGATAATTGGATGGGAGTGATTTCTCACCCTTTTTAGGGACTGGCTGGATATGAGCAAATTTCCAAGCAGAAGGAAAAACACCTTTGGAATAACAAAATGAAAAAAGGCGCAAAGAACAGGAGTAAGTTCAGGTGCACAAGTTTTGAGAACAAGTGGAGAAATACCATCAGGACCTGGAGCTTTCTTGGCATCAATATTCGTCAAAATTCTTCTGACATCCTTTTGACGGAAGACGACAGGAGATATTGAATGGAGCGTGTTGGGAATGGTGGGAGGTGTTTTACCAAGATCATTAATACATGACTTGGAAGAATAATGGGATGCTAGCGGGTCAGCTTTATCCGTGGCTGAAGTGACAACAGAACCATCTGGTTTTGACAGAGGTGGGAGCAGAGATGGGCAAAAGTTGCGGCCAATAGCTTTGACAAGAGACCAGAATGCTCTTCTGCCATTAGGGCAAGAAGTAAGTTTTAGCCTGTTCAAAATCTGGTTTGGACTGATTAATAACTGCTTTACAATTGTTGCGATCTTTGGTGTAGTAGAAAATGAAACTAAAGAATTGGAAAAAAACCAATTACGATATGCAACATTCTTCTCTTGAACAGCCTTAGCATATTTATTGGAAAAGCACGGTTTAGATAAAGGAGGAGATTTTAACGTGGAGTGTGGAATAAAGGATTACATTCCTACAAGAATAATTTCACTGACACGATCTGAGCAGACGTGGACATCAGAAGTTTTGAAACAATAATCCGCCCGAGGAAAAGAAGAAAAGAAATCTCGCAGGTCATCCCATTTTGCATTCTTGTAATGCCAAACAACACGAAGTTGGAATAGCCATGAGATAAAGGTTCCATTGGAGAAGAGACAATCACCAGGTTGTGATCTGAGGTGCCTAAAGGACAACTCATCTCGCCCGTGTACTTACAAGGGTTGTTTGCTAGAAAAACATCAAGCGTGTTGGCTGTATGGTTAGGATTGTGGAGTATTCTGGTAGGTAAATGAGCAATGCGAGGTCATTAGTAATTGCAAAAGCCTCAGCATCTTGACCAGCCGGGTCTGTGTGACTAGAGAACGGAAGCCAGCTGGAGTTGTGAACATTAAAATCACCAAGGAAAATTACCTCACTGTTAGGAAAGTTGGTCTGGAGAAAGTCAAGTTGCAAAGAGAAGAAGTCAAAGAGCTCCAAGTGATTAGTGGAGTTGGGAGAACGGTAGAGACAACAGATGAATTTGACAGAATGAGGTAGAATTAACAACTCGGTGGCTAAAAGAAAATTTCCTGTAATCCAATCTACACTTTTTCCCTGTAACTTGAATTTATGTCCCCGCTAGTTTTGGAATCATTTATAACAGAGGAAAATTTCGCCTCCTATCATTTTACTATCCTTCCTCGGAGCCTTATAGACCTCAATGAGGTCGCTCTCTAAGATGCTTGGTTCCGTAGCCCACATATTCGAGGTCTTTCCTCATTCGGATCCTTTTGCAGATCTCACTAAGCAGATTGCTGGTCTTTGGATCTTTCAGTAGTTCGATGTCTTGTTTTAAAGTGCGGCCTCCATATTTGGAAACATTTCAAATGCGGCTTTCTCTGTTCCTACAAGCAAATGTCGGACAGATAATTAACAGAACAAACCAGGCCCTTCTTGCTGCTTTTCTACACTGCTCAGAGAACTTCATAAGATTTATGTTTTGGCCTGAAATCTTCATATGGTTTATGAAGATTTCAGAGCGAAAAACAATTACTAATTACTTTTTACTCCATTTTCCTCCCATCAGGAGGCGTGCCAGGCTACTAACGAGAGTTGCACGGGCCACAAATGGTACACGTACGGCGGGTTGGCCACCTCTGGAATACAGCATTTAAGTAAATAAATTTAAGTTTTTCTCATATTTACGAACATTTTTTTTTATTTTGCAGAGTATCCGAAAAAAGGTGTTTCTCATCTACGCAGGCCAATCGATAGCCTACCGTAGATGCGTCCTGGGTACACAAATGGCAATCAAGTGCAGTTTTACAGTGAAAATTTCATTTACCATAGACCGAAAAGTATTTTCAATTCTATGCAATGACCTCAACTTATATCACAGGATAAGATGTTACAGGCAGCGACTATTGGGAAAATGGAAAACAGTGAAGTCGCCTTACAGCCTAAATGCATAGGGATTTCCTCTGTCTTGCTGGTTCTAAGTGTATTTTTTCAGATTGTATTACACTTTCTCCCAATTAAAAATCAAAACTTAGAGTCAATGACCTAGACAGCTCCACCTATCACGTGCTGGGCTGTTTCCCTACGAAGCAACGCCCTGATCATTAAGAATATCCGATCCGTTTTGGATCGACTATGGTGTTCATGAAACTACAAATTACGTCTCTATGGCTCTGTCATTGACCACATCTGTATTTGAATGTTTTTCACAATGGAGACGCGAGGAATGGTATCCCTCATGGATCAAAAGTGCCTTTATTTGCAATTAAACACGGTGAATTAAATTTTCCTATGTTAATTTCGTCAATTATATTTGTGTTTTCAGAAGAAGCAATAAAATCGATTTAGAACATATTGTCCATTGTGTATTATGTCTGTACAATTGTGTGTGTGTGTGTTCACCGGTCGATTGGCATGTTGTGTGGGCTGAAAAACCCGGAATAAATCACGGGTAAAAACCTACTCCCTCCGCCTGAGATCGGCCAACTACAGCCGGGTTGAAGCGGCCTTTTTAAATTCCTCCAGTCATCGACGGGATTCGAATCCAGACCTCGCCAAACGAGTGACGAGCAGCGTAACCAGTATACCATAACGAAGAGCGAAAGTGCTCACACACGCCACAGTCTATTCGTGCATCCGTGTCCTTGGACACTTGTTGCTAAATTGTTTCAGCATGTGTCCTTAGTGTCACGAATGTTTTAATTACCAAACTAATGACTTGGCCCCACTGATCTTATTGGGAATGTCTTCACTATTCTTCCCATTTTCCTACCTATTCCCCCCCCCACCAGCCTTCAGTTTCCCTCTCCACTTTAACTGAACTCTCGAGAGGTTGTTGTTGTTATTTGGTTTTTAGGAGCATTAGCAACTAAGGCCATATTGATCCAGGGATATGGGGTGGTCATTCGCTGACCTTTCCACATCCTCTGTATTTGGTGGTCACGGGCTCGAACCCCGGTCTAATCAAGAAGCGTGTGTGCTACGCACTGCCGCTCCTGCCCACCTGGCTACGGAGGCGCCGAACTCTCGAGAACCCCTAGCCAAACCAAACTAAATTCCAACGTGACTACATTCAACTAACCTCGTCTTTAATCCTATTCGGTCATCTTAGCCTTTACAGTTTCCCCCATTTTTTCCCCCAGAATCGGCCCTTGCCACCGAAATCTTCGGAAATTAGGTAGCAGGGCCTGCCAGGGTTCAATATAAATTTACTGAGTACCTGACCTGCCTCCTCGTGGCAAAGTGTGATAACGGTAGGTCCCAATAGGGGTCCAATGGCTAAATAGTCAGAGAAACAACATACCATGACACTACACTATAAAACAAAACCCATATACACTGGTGTGCAAAACTTAACGACTAACACTATTTCTAAAAGTTACAACCACAAAATCAAATGAAACAGCCTGTGGCGATTTGCATAACAGTGGCCATTCAGTAGAAAGCTGGTGCACATTCAAAAATCTGAACCGTGATGAGAGGGCTCACATAAACAGATAAAAGCAGCAGTTCAGCAGTTATGTGCAAATTACCGAATGGTGAGCACGACTGTTACTGACGTTCGATTGGTTTCATACAGTGTTGCAGACAACGAAATGGCCACTAGACAACATCTGGATGACTTTACCCAGGGTCGAATAATTGGGAAGCTCGAGGAAGGTCGAAGTACGAGGAGTGTGGCTACAGAGATCGGTATCGCCCATAGCATCATCTCATGCATGGTCGGCCTTCAGAACGACAGGTACAGCTGTTCGAAGGACCAGTGGTGGTCGTCCATGAAAAACAACGCCCAATGATGACCGCTATACACTCCTATAGGCCAAGAGGGACCGATACCAGACAGCGAGATCCATTGCAAACCAGCTGCAAAGGACGCAGGTTACCGCGGTTTACTGTGGCCAGGCGACTCCACAAAGGTAGACTATTTGCCCAAAGGCCAGTACGCTGTGTCCCTTTAACACCTACGCATCGGAGACACCGTTTACAGTGGTGCATCGAACACAAGGTATCACCCCGCAAACATAACTGAAAGTGATCGATATGGCGGTCGAGGTGTTCTCGTCTGGGGAGGCGTTATCTTGGATGAACGTACACTCCAGATACTGGAAGGCGGTACTGTAACCGGTTCACGATACTCTACTGAGGTAATCCTTCCCCATGTGCGTCTGTTCCGAGGTGCCATTTGTGCCGAGTTCGCGTTTATGGATCATAACGCCACACCCCATCGCACTGCAGCTGTTGATATGCTTTTGGAAAGTGAGGACATTGTTCGTAAGGATTGGCCTGCCCGTTCGATCGATTTAAATCCCATCGAACACATATGGGATGTTCTGAGAAGACGCCCAGCGGCATGTACACACCCACCAACTGAAGATGGCGCTGACAGAGGAATGGACGATGTTACTGCAAAAACTTATCAACATCATTGTTCTAAGTATGGACAGGCGGTGCAAAGCCTCCATCGACATGAGGGGTGGCCATATATCCTACTGAGGACCACCTCTTCCCTTTGTTCCATCTTTGGCAGTGATGCATCTGTATCATGGCAGCCAGTGCTATGTTGCCATTTTTGAATCAGCTCCTCTGTTCCATTTTGTTTTCGTTGTTGTTTCCTTCATCATTTCTGTATCTCACGAGGTTCCTTTGGTATGCTTCTCCCATATCTAGGCCACTCCTATGAGAAGCTACAGGTGAAAACGATTGGTCCTTAAGTTTTGCACACCAGTGTACTTCTGAAATCTAATGCCTTCTGTGTCTCACAAACAATGCACACAATGCGAAGATGGAGGGGGGAGATAATCCCTGGTGCCGTTAGACCTTAAATATTTTACACTTTACTGCTTTGGGCGTGTAAGGACCGCTTAAGAAGTCAGCAGTTAATTACAATCATCCTGTATCCAGTGTTCTGGAAGGCTATCAAATGTATTTAAAATTGGCGTTAGTCGTTGGAGTTATACTCCCTCTCCTTGGCTTTTATATGGTTTTCAAATACTCAGGTAGGTAGAGTTGAACTAAGTTTAGGAGGCCCTAGAAAAATGCAACACATGTCCATCAGTAGAATACATCGCAGTCTACTACTCGTTTATAGAGGTCTAGGTTCGATTCCCATCGACGTCTAAACGGAATTTCAAAAGTTCTCATTCGAAGCTTAGTTAGCCGATCTCAGATGGAGGATGTAGGGTTTCCAGCCAAACAAAATGAAAATCTGCCTGCGAACATTCTAAGGTCATAATACAATATACTTAACGTTTATGAGCACAAGCTTGGGGTCTGTTAATACTAATATACTTTTCTTTTTTTTTTTTTAATATGAGTCTAATTTTGTTCCTAACATTCAACAGCAAACCAACTTTCTTGGAACCGTTCCTCACTAACTTAATCCGATACTCTATTAAATGTTAAACAAAATGCAAACAAATATTAAATGAAATTAACCTAGTTAGGTAAATAAAACTGAATAAAGAAAGAAAAACCTTAAAATGTTATAAAAACCTGCACTATTTTTACTGACAATATTCCAATTTATTACGTCGTAAAATGTCGCTCTCATTGCGCGAGTTTTTTTTTTTTCGTGAAACGAATGTACAACCGTAAAAATTTATCCATGAATTAACATTTTGAATGTTCGCATGTTTAGCTACATTACTCACTTTAAGTGTTCCATTTAATTATTAAAAACCATCAAAAAGTAATTTCACCACATCATCTATGCATGTTATGGCGAAAATCGCTTGCAAAGAAAGATAAGTCATTTTATAGATGGCGCAACTAACTGATTAAGTCTAATTGCAATGGAACATACGATATTACGTTCAGGTTATTTTGAAATTAATATACTAATTGCAATTAAGATTTGTGCTTTCTGAGTATTAATACCGATAATAGCCTAAAAATGCTAATACTGTTTGTTTGAAAGAGAGAGATACATGGTTTGCGAATATCCGAAATTAAATGAAAGTAAAAGACAACGTTACAATTGTTTTAAGATGTTTACTGAAGTGCTATCACATCAACCAGGCTGGCTAAGTTTCAGGTTTTTGCAGCTCCTACTCTCTTTGGAGGTATTCAGGATTCTAATGAGGTAGGCGCTGTTCGCACTGGAAATGACCATTTTTTTTTTTTTTTTTTCAATAAAATTAAAGTTGCTAGGTAAACCTACAATTCGTATGTAATTTAATAACAGCAGTAAGTTTAAAGAAGATTAAAACTTGTCGTCTGGAGACCATCGAGAATGTAATGTCCATTCTTCTTCCTCATTAGTATTATTACTAATGAAAAAGGTATTGGTGTGGACATGAAACTATTCCTATCAGGCTAAATGCATTTTATATTAAAATGACAAAAAATTGAGACTTACTACAAACAAGTTTAGTGCACTAAAGAGTAAAAAACTAACCAGGCTCTAGCTGAACCAATGGAAGCTATGACTATTGGTAGCCAGAGTAAAGGAAAGAAAGGAATTTAGTGGTCAGGAGCGCAAGTGCAGTACCGCACACTCTTTGAGTGAACCGGGGTTCAAGCCCGTGATTGCTAAATACGATTAACATTTGTATTGATTGATTTATTGCAAACTCCATTGACCTGGTGGTATAAACAAGAACATTTCTTTTTTTTTTTTTTTTTTTTTTAAGAACAATGTTGTGTGACTCGTCCAGGGGTTCGCTTAAGGGTTAATGTTGTAGCAAAAAAAAAAAAAAAAATTCCGCTACGACAGATGGAAGTTTTGTTCCAGCAATCAACTACCCGCTGGCTAAAAGCAAATTTCGAACATCTATTCTACAACTGTCTTTCCTCAACTTGAATCTATGCCCTCTCAGGTTCTTAATCTGAGCAAGAGGAAGAATCCCATCAGAACTGAGCCTGCTCAACCCATTCAAAGCCTTATACACCTCAATCAGATCACCTCGCAGGAGCCTAGTCTCCAGACGCTGCAATTTGCAGAATAATCGCGAAATTTCAATGATATTGAAATTTCGCGATTCCTTAGTTGATGGAATATAACCTATAATCTTAAGGGAGGCGGCAAGTGAGTGCATTGAACCATTGAGGCTAATTATGCGAGCATCACTAGACTCTGGGGAGATTCCGTTGGATTGGAAAAGTGCAAATGTATCTCCCATACATAAGGGGTGGTTCTAAGAGTGAAGTGAGAAATTATCGACCTGTCAGCTTGACTTCAGTGGTAGGGAAAATCATGGAGGCAATGATCAAGGGTGGAATTCTGGATCATTTGGCTAGAATTGAAATTCTCAAGGATACTTTGACTGAGTCACATATGAATGGTTGCTTTATAAGCTGGAACAGGTTGAAATCACTGGGAAAATCCTTCGATGGATATCAGGATGGCTTCAGGGCAGGAGGCAGAGGGTTGTGATAAATGGCTATTCCTCAGATTGGGTTGATGTAAGAAGTGGGGTTCCTCAAGGATCAGTATTAGGCCCACTGTTGTTTTTAATTTTCATAAACGACATCGATGAAGCGACAGAGGACGTGATGTCTAAATTTGCAGATGATGTTAAAATTGGTAGAGTAGTTAATGATCACTGTCAAGCTGAGCTTCTTCAGAGAGACCTTGACTTCAGGAATGGTCAGAAAATAGCAGCTATGCTTTAATAGCAGCTATGCTTTAATCCAACATTGTATTACACTTGGGAAACAGTAATCCCACAATAACTTATTCACCTGGTGGAGTTCAACTAAATCCAGTACAGGAGGAAAGGGACTTGGGTGTTACGATACGGTCAGACATGAAATTCTCTGAGCATTGTAAACAGGTTGCAAGGAAGGCCCTTGGTGTCCTAGCGATGATCTATCGAACTTTTGCAAGTAGAGATAGGAACGTGATAATCCCATTATATAAGGCTTTTGTTAGACCACACTTGGAATACTGTGTTCATGTATGGAGACCGCACCTAAAGAAAGACACCCAGCTTCTTGAAAAGGTGCAAAGACAGGTAACTCGCCTGGTGAGATCGGCAAAAGGGCGTCCTTATGAAGAAAGACTTCGAATATGTGGGTTGCAGAGTTTGGAAACTAGGCACCTTAGAGGAGATTTGATTGAGGTGTTTAATGCTCTGAGAGGCATCAGTAAAATGAATGAGGACGAAATTTTCAAGATTATAAATGATGCTAGAACTAGGGGACATAAATTCAAGTTACGGGGAAGATGTTTAGATTGGACTGCAGGAAGTTTTATTTTAGCCAGCGAGTTATAAATTACTGGAATAAGTTGCCTACATGGGTGGTAGAAGCTGACAGTTTGGGGAAATTCAAAGGTCATCTGGACAGTACTTTCGGGTGAGGGAAATGCATAGGATGATAGGTTTAATTTCCTTTTCTTTTATTAATTATTAGTTGTTGTTTTTTTAATCATTGTTTTATTCGGTTTTTTTTTTTTTTTTTTGGCTGGTGCAGCATAAGCCATAGGCTTTCTTGCGCTAATACTAATACTTTCTTGGTAAGACCACCCTGTCGTTAGTCTCACCAGTGACGTGCATTAAAGGATTATTCGGTTCTTGGAGCACTGTTTCTCATTTTAATAACATGAAATCGACGATGGGTAGAAGGCGTGATGTCAAAATTTGAAGATGACGTAAAGTTTGGCAGAATTGTTAATGATCAGTGCCCAGCAGTTCAAGTCATCCTTCAAGATGACTTGAACGGACTTCAAAGATGGTCAGAAGTGGCAGCTATGTTTTAATGCTGCTAAATGCTTGGTCTTACACGTGGGGAATAGCAACCCACAAATAAATTATACACTTGGTGCGGCTGAATTAAAAACAGTGGCGGAGGAATGGGATCTGGGAGTTACAATACAGACAGATATGAAGTTTTCTGAACAGTGTTAACGGGCAGCAAGGAAAGCCCACGTTGTTCTATCGATGATTTATCGAACGTTATTCTGTAGAGATAGGAAAGTCATAATCCCACTGTATAAGGCAATTGTAGGACCATATTTGGAATACTGTGTTCATGTATGGAGATATCATCTGAAAAAAGACTGGAGTTCCTTGAAAGGGTCCAAAGACGGGCAATTCGAATGGTGAGATCGGCAGAAGGCCGAACGTATGAGGAAAGATTCCGATTATGTGGGCTACAGCGCTTGGCAATCAGGCACCTCAGAGGTGACCTGATTGAGGTTTATAAGGCTCTGAGAAGGATTAGTACAATGAATGAAGGTGGAATTCTCACTGTTATAAAGAATTGGTCTAAGTCCAGGAAGCTCAGGCAACCCTGGCGGAGACAAGAGAAAAATGGGCAGCCTGGCTTACCTCCTAGCGGTGTGTACGGGCAATGTGGGGTCCCATCAGGGGCCATGCGGCTAAAAGCCAGACCACTATTCACATTTCCACACACAATACTTTTGTCTGGCTTTTACGGAGCAATGTAAAAGTACTGTTCAGAAGAGTACTTATGACGCAGTTGTGGGAAACCACCGGTGGTTTCCCACAACTGCGTCATAATGGCGCTCCCTCCACAAAAACTATATTATAAAGAACTCCAGAACAAGGGATATCTTAAATTAAAATTACAATGATTAGTCAGTAAAAAATAACGCAGAAATGAAAGATTTTTTTACAAGAGTTAAGAATAATTAGGATAAGAAAATTAGGATAATATAATAATCATTATAGACGTCCGATAAATGACTTCCGAAGAACAGCAGAAACATCAAAATTTTGAAAGGCAACAAAATTAGTCTTATTTAAAAGAAACACGAATTCTTGATTACGTAGGATTACGCCGGTAATAGAGGGGGAAAAAAAAAAAGGGTTCGACGAATATTTTAATAATGTTAATTACATCGTTCTAATTAGTATCACAAGGATGTAATACTTGATTACATTTTTGGTAAGGGAAAAATAGGACAATATTCTATTATCGCTGTCAAAGCGAACAAAATAGTACCACTACAAAAATAAATAATCGATAGTTTTATTTTTTCAAATAGTCAGTACTTTTTTTTTTTTTTTCAAACCCAATTCTTAAAATATCCTCTTTTTTTTTTTTTTTTCCTTCTTCTTTTTCTTTTATTGAATAGTCATGCATATTGAGTATTTCCGTTTTCTTAATACTTCGTCAAAAACTATCTATCCCCAGCACTAAAATTCACAAACTGGAGTGTTAAAACTTGTACTGCTACTTTCCGTTTCCGGAATATATCTTTACTGGAGAAACCACAACCAATTTCCCGTGAACAGCGTATCCATACGCTGTTCTCAGGAAATTGGCTAGCCTTCTTAGTGCACTACATTTAAAATTAGGAAACTACTTAAATTATTAAGTAGTTAATAACTTAAATTGAACTTCTCCTGCAGAATGTGTAAGGGACTTAAGTTTGAACTTGTACAGATAACCCGAAGTCCCGTATGTATTATAATAATAAAAATTGTACTGTTTTTGATCCTGAAGAGTAAACCAGGTGAAGAACAGAATTTTTTTTGGAGTAATTTTGCAAAGGCTAAATTTTAAACTGTGGCGTATAAATGCTACATGCGTGGAAATTCTAAACTTCTATAAATCATTCTCATATATTCTATAAGTAGACAATACAAACTTATAAGAAAGAAATAAAAGAGCCAGAATCATGAAACTATTAATTTCTCAAGAATTAATAATTATTAGTTGTTTTAAATAATTTCTTTTGTGTATATATATTGTGGTCAAAGCAAATGAGCTAAACGAAAATTGGAGAATAAAACAGCCCAATGAAAATAATTTACAAAAATAGGAAATAATTATTTTTGAGAATGTGAAATTGGAATTCTTACTACAATCTGTTAAAACAAAAAAAAAACTTTAGTTGGAATTATGATTTTACTACACGGAACAACTAACCCGATTTATTATTCATTTTATAATATTTATTTTTTGCTTTTAATCCAAAACTGTTTGACTATAATTAGTATTCCTACTATCTCTTTATAGTTATTATTAGCCATATTATGCAACGAAATCCTACGTTTTTGTTGCACCAACAAAAAAAAAAAACAAAAAAAAAACACAACTATCTGTGATTCCTTCCTGACATACACTTCTGCCTAAAAGTTTGGAATCACGTTTCATTTTTCTTAATTTTCAAAGCCCTAAGTTTTAAAACCCAAAGTTTTTATTAAAATAGGATCAACTTAATTACCAATTTTTATTAAAATCTTTTCTATTATTTTTAAAAACCAAAAAACTTAAATAATATTCAAGAAGTTTCTAAAATATTCCAGAAAGGTGTAGAAGACTCCTGAACATTGTAGAAGACTCCTGAACACTGAAGATGATTTTAGAATATTCTAGAAAGTGGGTGTATTGTTTAAATATTATAGAAGATTGTGGATGATTCAAGAGTGTTTTGCAATAATATAAATTGAAGAGTAAAGGTTGTAACATATAAAATTGAACACCAGTATTTCATAAAGGGCGTTTGGTGTAAGATTTGTGTTTCCTAATAAATATAGCAAGAAACAAGGAACTGAGTATTGAAAAAAATAAGTGCTATTATAACTCTGTATAAAGAAAGTTATTCCATGAGAATTATTTGGGAAAAAAAAAAAAATCCCTAGAAGTTTCATTTAATGGACTACTAATCATTCGACAATTCAAGGATGGGATAGCAGTTTAAGGGACAAACCACGATCAGTATAGACCGCGCGTAACAAAGGAAGCACAAGATACGGCCATAACATTGATTTCTAAAAGCATTCGATAACTTACTGCATCTGAAATCCGAGCTGAGTTCAATAGGAACAGAGAAACTCCCATTCGCTGTAAAACTTCGTCTTAAACAAGCAAAACTTCATGGTTGTTTAGCGGTGCGAAAAGCCTTACTAAAACCGGATAATCGAAAGAAGCTGTTGGCTTAGGGTAAGAGCCGTCAACATTGGACAACTAAAGAGTGGAAAAACGTACTGTGGATGGATGAATCGCAATTTGAAATTTTTGGAACCAAGCCTAGAGAGAAAAAAAAATCTTTATTGTACTGTATTGTGTACATGGTATCCACATTAGATCAATTTAAAATGCTAGGAGCATTGTAAATAAATTTGAAGTACTGTACTGATTAAGTTATCAAATGCAGACATTGTAGGAATACATTGTCAAAAAGTGTCACTCAGACATAAATGATAATGAATTTGAATATGGAAAGTACAAGGTATACAGGAAGGGCAGGTGGAGGGGGTTATGCTCTTAGTTAAGAAGTATATTAAATCTAAGGCAGTGCATCCAATTGACATGGGTGACGAGTGAAATATTGAGTCAGTTTGGTGAAATATAAGCACACACTGGGAAAACAAAATTAAGAGTAGGAGTGTGTTATAGGCCTAATGAATGTGATGAGTATGCCAAACAGCTATACAGAGAAATAGAGAGTGGACCAGCAAATCAGACATTGGGGTATTTTAACTTTCCAGATGTTGACTGGAATTTGTGGTTTGGTCACTCACACACTAGTAAGACCTTTGTGAATTTCTTGGATGACTGTTGTTAGAGATGCAACAAGAGGAAGCAATACTCTTGATCTAGTTATCAGCAGTGATTCTTCTTGCATTAAGAATCTGCAAGTAAAAGACCCACTGGATGGCAGCGATCAATGTTCTAATGTGGAATTTAAGTAAACACAACTATTGCCAATGGTAAAGAGGCAGGCTTTTGCTTTCGTAATGGTGACCCTTATTTTCAGACTGAAAAATCTGTATTTACCATGCGACGATCATATGAGTAAATACGGTAAATAATTATTCATCTATCTCAGTTTAAAAACACTTAACTGATTTTATGACATGTACATGTCCACAAGGTTTACAAACATGAGAAAATTTTCGGAAATATAGACAACGAAATTTTGGAGAATATACCATATACGATAACACTATAAATATCGACTTCTTTTAACGTCTAAAAGTTTTACTTTTCGAAAAGATATTATTTCTTGGCTTTTATTTTATATTCATAATTTTTTTGCATGAATTTGCTACTTTACAAAATTTGATATAGTTTCAGCACGTAGATGGTGAAAATAATGCAATTTTGTTCTCAAAATGCGTCGCTCCTCAGGTGTAGAATTCTTGAATAATTTGTAAAAGACTTTCACCTTTCTTGAAAGTGTGCGACCTTTCACATTAAAAGTGCGCATGGAAGCGCTTTAACACCCCACATAGAATATTTATTAAGTTCTGAACTATCAGGTTTCGAATAAAGAGAAAGAAACGTCTTTGGATTTTTTTTTTATTATTATTATTATTATTATTAAAAAAAGAGAACGCAACAGTAACTACAATTAGTAACCATTAGTAATCCCATCCATCTTTTATGTTGACAAAGAAATTTCTTTGACGCGCTTAGCAAAACTGCCAATAAATTTTATTTATGCATAGTATTATTAATCGGAAGTGCAGTAAGGAGTGATGCGGTGAGGTCGTGTCTCCATGGTTACGTTCAAATTCATACATCACATATTTCAAGGGGCTTTGTCCCTTGCCGAATTAGTCAAGTCTCATGCGGAGCAGTAGGGAAAACCGCGGTCAATTGTGCCACTTCAAATTTTATGCCTGCCTATAGCGGCAAAGAGATGACTAAGCAATGCATCATCATATTGTGAATAAACGATTTTTCTTTTACTGTTGTGTCGTATAGGTGATAATGTTTTTCCCAAAAACAAAGTAAAATTTTATTTTCTGGAGAGTTTTTAACTGATATACTGCAGATAAAAATGAATTATTACTCTTTTTAATTCTTAGCAATTTAAACTGGTCTTATTTTGTGATTTTAACATAAAATGTTTAGTAACTGTTGTTTCGTGGGGGGGGGGGGAGCGTTGCTTAATTTGCAATGTTTTAAGGCCTGGATTCGAATCCCGTCGATGACGCGAGGAACTTTAATGGGCTTTTTTTCACTGCGTGGCTGAGTTAGTTAGTCTCAGGCGTGGACAGCAAGGTTTTTTTTGTCTAGCAAAAGGCAAATCGACCTGAGAACACACACGCAGTTTACAGACAGAAATACGGGTTCATGTATTGAATTACGGGTAACCCTAATATAATATTTATTTATTTTATTTGCACTTACGACCCAGTACAATGCAGCAACAGCAAGACCAATAACCACATGGGCTATGTGCCCGACTGTAGTTCGTATAGGCTACGGCAGCCGAGGGCCGTCATGGACACCCGTGCTCACTACGAGACACAAGAAACACCGGACCACCGATATGTAGAAATTTGTCGCC
Organism: Mastigoproctus giganteus; assembly: GCF_048544385.1. Lineage (NCBI taxonomy): Eukaryota > Metazoa > Arthropoda > Arachnida > Uropygi > Thelyphonidae > Mastigoproctus > Mastigoproctus giganteus. The sequence continues at coordinate 15,887,670 of NC_143587.1, read as the reverse complement.
TGGTCTAATGAATCTCGTTTCCACCTCTTTCCTGCTGATAAGCGTATCCCGCATTTGGTCGTAGCATCGAAAACTAACTTTTCCAGTAGGTCCAAACATTCTTAACTGGGTGAGCTGGACGGCCATCCACCCGACAATGTGCGGGAATTACTGGACGCATTGTGCAACGCACGAGTAGCACTACCTCAGAACACCCTGCAATACTTTGTGGAGTCCATGCAAATACACAAGGACTGCATTACGGGCAAAAGGTGGCCCTAAGAGGAATTAGGTAGGTGCTGTTAATGCAAAGGTAAGTGTATACTGCTTTGTGGCAGTGCTGTTTATGAGGGTTTGTCTATCTGCAGTCTAGCTTACCTTCTAACAATAACTGGATTTAATAATTTTGTAGCCTTATTGAATCGTTTGGTTTAAAAGGTAAAGTAAGTGGTAACCGTTATCAATCTATTTCAGGATGGAAGTCTCCTCAACAATTCACGTTGGGGGAAATGGACCATAATCTGTCACGCTCATCCAGTGCGGATTGGCAGATCGATAGTATTTAGCAGCCAGGGGCTTGAACCCCGGTCTACTCAAAGAGTGTGTGCTATTGCACTCCCGCTCATAACCACTCGACTACGGAGGGCCGGCCGTTTGCCTTATTACCTGTTAATTAAATAAAAGAATTATCATTGAATATTTTACGTATTGCTTTTACATAGATAACAGGCCTTGTAATACTTTTTTTGAATGCATGGGCACGGCATAAAAAAACTGAATACACAACAACTGGGTTTAGTGACAATATAAAACATGTTACACATTTTCATTCTTATATATCACTGCCAAAATCACATACCTGGCATTTCAAAAGTCGAAATCATTCTACAGCCATACTCTAATGGAACCTTTCCAGTTGCTATCAGAAATAGATTTCATGGTACCATTGGGCTCGTTTACAAGAAAGTTAATGCCAAGCTAAGAGTGTTTTAGGTGAGTATTTTAATCAGCAGGTTTCTTACTACGTCAAAATATATGCATATCATAAAATAAATATAACATTTTTTCCCAAGCATACTGAAGTCATGAGTCTATAATAATAAGATGAAGAAGAACATTAATTAATCCTCGGAAAGTACGGCAACCTTCCAAGTACATACCGTGCACAGTGATAGTTTATACCCAGTGAGGATAGAAATTAGCTTACTGTATACAAAACGCTGCCACCATAGTAGAAGTGTAGAGATAACCCCTAATTCACATTAAATTTGACTAATACACTAGTATGTTAGAAACCAAACTTCCTACCAATTTGAAATTTAATAAACTGCATCAAAACCTTCATCAAAAGCAGTGCTTTTACGTTTTTCGCGAAGAAATTGCAATTTCATTGGATAGACTTAAAATCTTTCCAACCAACATTTTAGGGTTATGCTGTTATTGCATAAAGAAATAATTAGTAATTTGTTTCTTTATGCAATGGCCATTTTCATCACATGATCAAATCAAAACCTTACATGCAAATGATTTGATGTCAAAATGATTATGACAATTTTTTAAACCAAATATGAATAATTTTAGAAACTTAACTTTTAATGCTCGAAAGTTTAAGTATCTGTAAAATCCTGTTTTAAAGTATAAGATTCATAATATTGGATTTGAAAAGAAATATGCCTATTTTCATATATCAATACAAGATCACAATTATCATAAATCGGGATGCCAATCTAAAAAAGTGAATTATACCTCCTGAAATGCCTCATAGAAGGCTTAAGGACCTTGTCCCTACACATTTGATCAGTCAAGGTTCCTCTCTCCAAAAATATGGAAATCGGTGCAGTTGTCATTATAACAAACTAAGAACACAGCTAAAAGTAGACAGTTTCTCTAACGAACTTGACTCATCTATAAAAAGGACACACTTGCTCACTAATCTTGTCTCTAAACCTGCACTAGTACGGTACAACAAAATGTAACACAATCTTTTTTTTTTTTTTTTTTACTTGATATTATCATTTTACACACATATCTGCAGTCAAAATAGACAATCCTTTCATTTTTTAATGAATAGTTTTTATGTCCATTGATGGTTTTTTTCTTCATTTTATTATTATTATTTTTTTTTCATTGTTTCGCGTTGCATTTTAAAACAGAGAAACCAATAATCAACGTTTTCTAACAAACTCGTCATTATTTGGACGACTGGTTGGTATTTTTATGCTGAGGGCAAAATACCAAATATGCGATTATCCTACTCCATTTACAAAATGCTTCTATACTGCTCGACAAATTTAACAGAAGTTAAAAATGTGGTGTAACCTGCGCAGCTTGCAATGACTGCGGACAAAATTTGGTATGGCGGTTTGGTACGGTACCATAGATTAACGAGAAAATGAGGAGAGGGCGAGAAACTTCGGACAGGTATAAGCGCATTTATGGAGGTTGTATAAGGATTACCAATGAGGTCACATTACAGAAGTCAATACAATATGCTCGAATATATGGTCACATATCAGTACGGCGTATGATCCCCTCCAAAGGCAAAATAGGCCTCACAGCGGTGAACCATGCTCGATATAAGGGTGTCTATAAGATTTTGTGGCAACAAGTCCCATTCTTCCACAGGCGCACATCTTAGCTCACCAAGTGACCGACCCCCAAGGGCGTTCCACACATGTTCGATCTTCAGTTTCAAGATATTCCTCCACCAGTTGAGCTTATATGCAGTGGCGTTGTTGTGCATGAAAAAATCTGGGCCAATCGCGCCCCTAAAAAGTCGCACATAGGGTTCGAGGATCTGTTCTCGGTAACTCTGCACAGTTATGGTACCCCTATCAAAAACAAAAAACTTGGTAGCCGAGTGGGCAGGAGCGGGAGTGCAGTAGCACACGCTCTTTGAGTAGACCGGGATTCAAGCCCCTGACTGCTGAATACGGTCGATCTGCCAACCCGCACTGGACCAGCGTGGCAGATTATGGTCCATTACCCTCAGCATGAATTGTTGAGGAGGCTTCCATCCTGTAGTGGGTTGATAATGGCTGCACTTTACTTTACTTTTTTTATCAAAAACATAAAGAGGGGTGCGGCCGTTGATCATTATTCTGCACCACACACGAATACCTCCACCCTTTCTCTGATGTTGGAGGGATGGTATCGCATTCCTCGTTGTCTCCAGATGAAATAACGTCTAGAATCTGTTTGTAGGCTAAAACAGATAGTAATTGTATTCGTTATATAGTGCAAGGCAACCACAGGCTTTTTTTGCTGTACTGAAAAAAAAAAAAAAAACCCAAGTCGACAACAAGAAACAAGTAAAAAAACAAGATAATACAAATTATATGCTTCCTTCCTCACGCAGGTAACTACACAGTTGACCTTTGAATTTATTGAAACTGTCAGCCTCAACTACCTGCAAGAGCACCTTGTTTGGGCTAAGTGGCAAGATATACTTTTTTTGTTAGTTGTTGGCGTATCGGCTTCTGTGGCCATAATGCACCTCCCAAAGTTTTTGAACTACTCTGATCCAAGCCGGAGGCGGGATTTGAACCTGCGACCTTTGGGTTGCCAGGCATGTACTTTACCCACCTAGCTAGTCATGTCAGCAGCAAGGCATACAACACAAATAACATTACACTATGATACATATACACCACTACACTGATTAGCCTTTACCTGTACAGAATCTTCAGATAAACACACAGCAGAGTTGCCATGGTTTGGTGGGCCACTACACAATAAATATATTTTATATAAAAAAAACAAAAAAACAAGTACATTGTTAACAGATGGAAATTCATAACAGTATCAATATCCAGCCTCAACTTCCTTCTTGACTATGCATTACTATGAAATTACCAAATTTCCACCAAGCATGCTGTGTGGGTCTGGTGGGTTTGAGTTTTTTGTGCTGTGTGGGCTTGTGAGACTAAATATCTATGCAGGCTCGTGGAGCTGAATGGTTTATTTTAATGAAGCTTGTTGTGCTGCAGACCCTGAATCCAGGAAAATTATGCTACTCCTTATACTGTCTTAGAGGCTTCTTTCCTTTGACCACTTTAAACAAGATAACTACTAAACCCTACAGTTCTTTATGCTATAAGGGTCCAGGTAAAACTGTGGTCCTTGTGCCATTGGTTTGGTGCTTTGACACTGGGCCATAATTTTCTATGCTAGTTAAACTATCACAGTCAAGTGTGATTACTACCATGATGCAGATACAACTGCTGTACTTTCATCTTACTGGATGCTTTTCATGCTGAATGATCAGCAGGAGAGGCATTATATTTGTACAGTTCCCTATGAAGATTGAGCATCTGTGAATTTTGTAGTGCTTTATTTGAACTTTCTGATGAAAGACTATAACCAAGCATAACAGGTCCTGAGGTTTGGCACTGATCTTGAGAGGTTCAGTTCCATTATGAAGAAATTAAACTAGCCAACACAGATGTAGAGTTCATGCTGGGGTTTTATCTTGATGGATGCTGTTCATGCTAAAGATCTATATAGGCAAGTAGCATACTTACTCAGTTCCTTATGCAAAGCAGGTTCATTTTGATTCTGGTATCACTGGATTGACTAAAACTTGTTCACCAGGGGCAAAATTTAGGTGCTGGTTTTGAGCAGAACAGTTACATCATAAAGCCTGGAACTTGGACTAATTTGTGTATCCTTTTTCGGACTTGACGAATATATTCTTGAACTTCTATTTTCAGACCTGAAAAACCTATCTCTGAACTTCCCATTCCAAAGTGCTGACATCTAGGGGCAAACCTTGGGTGTAGGATTTCCTTCCTGCATTAAATTCTTCCAGCTTTTACAAAGATTATAGGGGAAGGGGTTAAGATTAAGAAGATAGACACAGAACACAGAAGTATAGTAGACCCTGACCTGGCTCTGTGTGTAAGTGACATAAACCAGTGGTTGAATATTTTGCAGCTACCTAGACTAAGCTGGATAATCACACAACACCCTGTATGTGGGCAAAAAGGAGAGGGAGTATATAAGAGTACTGCTAAATTGTGTAACTGACAGCGGGGTTGCCACTGGTTGGCTGGGACCGCTTTAAATAATAAATATCAATATCCCAATGCTACATTGATTAGCTTTACAATATAATATCTTCATACAATATCTTATATCAATATCTTCATACAATATATGGCAGGATTGCCATAGGAATTTGGTTGGGACCATCTTCACAAGAAGAAGAAGAAAAAAAATAGTACCTTAAGAGTGAGCTAATGTGTATAGCAGAGGTAAATATTTAAAAATCTTATTTCATGAAATAATGAACCATTTTTGCTACATATACCAATTCTGAAGATGACTTGGGCAGTCTTAAGTTAATATGCACTATGTATTTAACTACTGGAATTCGGATGAGGATAATTTTAACCCCTGCATTTTTTAAGTTCTATTGTGCTCTAAATCCATTCTAATTTCAATAATAACTATTTAAGAAATGTTTTAGTTATTTCATTTATTAGAAACTAGAAAGAAATTCTTTGTTAAATAAGTTTAAAACGACATGTATGCCTTTAATGTTCTGTACAAGTGCCAAAGAGTTATGGCTACATAATTAACAGGTTTTATATCCATTGGTGGCAATGGGTTTAGTAAACTAAGTCAAAAAAATTAAATAAATATATAACAATACTGATAAAATGTTAGAAATACTGTATTATTTCATTACAGACAAAATTTTAAAAGCTTTATTACTGAAATTAAGCACCTATGGATGCACTTTTCAACACTGAATGTGGAAAAATATTTATGGGAAAATGAAGATATTATTCATCTTCCTCTATTCCCGGCCTCATAATGAAAATATTTCACTTGTTACAGTACCATATTTTCTTGGATATGCACTCTGTTTTTCTAAAAGAGTTGTGATGTGTAGCTTATTTATGAATTTCATTCAAAGCTTGAGATTCCTCTGAGGCTACAGCCACTAGCCTTAGAGGAAATCAAGTGAATAAAAATGTTGCATTTTTATTAAATTTAGCATTTCTATTAACAGTTTTAAAATTAATTTCAATGTTTTTATCTATCCCTAAAAGATATGTTTATATATCACCAATATTTATTAAAATGTGACTTAAATTGTATGGCATAAAAAGTTAGATTCTCTCAATTAGATATGAACATTCTTGTTTCCTAGCAATGCATGCTATTCATTAAAATATCAGTGTTGTGCGGAACAGAAAGAGATAGATAACAATGTTGATAATGAGCACATTCATTTGCTATCATACCTTATCCATGACAGAAATTACCCAGTCCACTACATGCAGCTCAAGATTCTAAGTTTGGCACTAGTGAATGTAATCTGTAAAGTACTGTGTACATGTTCTACTATATATAAGAAATATAGGTTTACAATTTTTTAACAGTAGTTAAAAGGTGAAAAGAATTCAAGAGGAAAAAAAAAAAAAAAAAAAATATTGAAGTCAATAATACTGGTAGAAAAGAAATTCAAGAAAGGTTTTTTTTCCTTTTTTCATATCTTAAAAAATGGGGTGCACAGCTTATTCAAGGCATGGGGTATTCAAGAAAGTAAAGTATTTATTTTAAAAAGTTTCATTTTGCACAGTTTACTTTAGCATTAGCAGAGGCATATTATGCAAGAAAGCATCAGCCAAAAAAAACCCTTTTCATTTCACCCATTCGTTCACTCCAAAAGTTTGTCCACTTCTTCCATGAATTTATTTAAGCTATCAGCTTCCACAACGGCAGATGGAAGTTTGTTCCAGCAATCAACTACCCACTGGCTAAAGGCAAATTTCTGCACATCTATTCTACAACCATCTTTCCTCATTTTGAGTTTATGTCCCTCGAGTTTATAATCTGAGCAAGAGGAAGAATCGCATCAGCATCGAGCCTGCTCAAACCATTCAAGGCCTTATACACCTCGGTCAGATCACCTGGGCCAGGTGCCTAATCTCCATGCCTGCAATTTGCAGAACTTAAACCTTATTAGCAAGAGCACTCCTTTGTTCCCCTCACCAGTCTTATTGCCCTTCTCTGTACTTATTCTAGCAACTCTATCTTCTTCCTAAAATGAGGCTTCCAGACCTGTATGCAGTACTCAAGGTGTGGCCTGACCATTGCCTTATGCAAGGGGTTAATCACCTTCTTATCCCTGCTAGCAAAATTCCTCTATATCATTGACAAGATCTCATGACCTGCTCTGGCACCTGTCTGCACTACTCAGAAAACTTCATATCTCACTGCACAATTATCCCCAGGTTTTTTTCATTCCCCAGTGTAGTACCACAGTTGGTACATTTCACTTTAATATATTCCTCATCATCTCAGTTAACAGAACTGTTTTCCATTCACATCAGGGGAGATAATGAACTCTTATTCGATCACCAGCTCCTCTTTTCACAATTAGTTCAGCTGTATTATTAATTACATAATTATATTTAAAATATTTGGGGTCTGATGTGTGTGGCATATATGACCTCCCTGCCCAATTTAATTTTGTACTCAGTTCTTCAAACAGGCCTTGGAGGTTGGGAAAACAATCACTCATAATAACTGCAACAAATACACCAACCCATATATAATGCAAAGTCTTGAAAATAAAAAAATAAATAAAAATTAGATACAGTATAAAACTGTACATTTAATATAATATAAAATACACTGATAAAATTATAAAAGTATGAAATTAACCATGTTGAAATAAAATAAAAATAAAAATATATAAATATTACAGAGTTAAAAGTGATAAAAATGATAAAAACAACTGAGCTTTCAAAAGGTGATCACCTCTTTTGTCAACAATGGAATTTTTACATTCACGGGACATCCTTAAATAACACCAGCATGATCATGCTCTTGGTACATGTTACTTACTCCTTACTTCCTTAGACACGTTACAAGAACACACACAAGGCTGAATGTGAAAAAAATAAAATAAATAATAATAATCATCCCTTTTGAGTGAAATGAGGGAAGTAATAAATGAAAATGAAAACCTGAATTCGATAAGTTAGTTATTTTATTTCATAAAAGAAAATAATGAAAGCACAAGTGTAATTTGGTAATTTAATATATTTTAATTATGTAGTAGTAGCTTCAATCTGACCTCCATGAGAGTTTTGCCATTTGTTTGGGAATTGAGCTTGAATCCCACCATTGACTGGAGGAATTTTTCCAGGCCTTTTCACTCTTTAATCATGGGTGAATTAGCTGATCTCCAGCAAAGAGAACCCCCTCCAGCTATTTCAGGGGTTTTAAAACAGTATGTAAATTGTGTCCACACACACACACACACACACACTTGTACAGACAAAGTAGACATACAGTCCCAAGCAAACTAGTCATAGGGGCTCATGACCAATATCCTCAACGTACAAGGGAAGTCTATCACTCTACAGTGGACTATAAACAACAACTGACGAAAAAAGTAACTTTAGTTTACTCAATTATGATTACTATATATATATATATTTATTTATTTCATACTTTGAATTTGTTCAAAAAAGCTGAGAAGAATTCAAGAGGCAGATAAAATGTGAAATTGTGATTCTGGTAAAAAATAAATTCCCATAAATTTCAGTGTAATCTTCAACCATTTTTTGTATGATATGCATTACAAATATTGAGAAGTGTATGTTTTGGAAAAATATTTATCAACGAGGCTATTTATACTATAATCAAGAGAAATTCAATAGTCAGTTGAAGGTCAAAATGTTCAAATATGGAAGGAATTTATATAAATGTGCATCCTGGGAAAAAACCTCATCTTAATTCTCGAGGGAGGGAGGAAAGAGAGTTTAATAAGTTGAGTGTTTGGGGGGGAGCTACTGGGCAATCAGTGCAGGTAGAGCAGGAGGAAATCTCCTTTATTAATTAATAATAATGTTAAATATCATATAAGTTTTGTTTGATATTAATGTCTATTCATATGTAATCTAACCTACAATTATTAAGGAATTTAATCAATTATATAGTTGGTTAAATTCCAGATATTATTGCAAATATTCTTATATTTTTCTCTTGGTTTCTTTAATTAATATATATCAGCTATTTGCTGCAGATATGATAAAAGTGAATTAATACAGTACAACCTTAAAAAAATAAAACTGCCTTCTCATTGGCTGAAAGAAGCATGTTGGTTGCCTAAGACTCAACCATTATTTATTTTTTTATTTTAGGTTCTATGATGAGGGGAATACAAGATCCCATTATCATTGCACTTGCTTTACTGCTACTCTTCTTAACCTACTAGAGTTCTATTTGGGATAAAGCCAAGAATATTTATAAATGTTCAAAGTAACTTCCTGAAGGCGGTATCTTTGGCAGACATGACATGAAAATAAAATAAAGTTGTCTCCTCCCATTCCACCCTGAAACAAGAATTCTTTTGATATAAAGTTTATTGTATTTTAGATACAAAGAACAGTTTTACAGATAGGACTTCAAATGCAACAAAAATTAAGTAAAAAAAAAAATTGCTTTCTTTATTCCAGTTTTTATTACCAATTACTGACTACATTATAAATACTACTGATGCATAAACAAGCAAAGGTTGGGGGGGGGGTGAAACTTTGCAGAAATACACTCATGTCTTTAACTGTCTTTGCATATTTTCAATCTACTATCTAAACATATTGATATTATATAATACTTGTAAATAACATAGCTGTCAACTTTTTAATTCAAAAAGTTGTACTTCAGATAAGTGTAAGCAGGAGATTTTTGGACAAAAACAAAAGAAAAACAGGAACTATTTCAGAAAATGCTGGAGGTAACAGAAGATTTTTGGAAAAATTGGAAGGATATTTTTAATTCCACACTTTGGACATGAAATTAAATATCATTGACAAGATCTGCATTTTATGTTACAATACCTCTCCCCATGCCCCATCATTGTTTATCAATACAATATGCTTTCAAACATTAGCTTTCTCAGTCTGTGGATTTCTGTTAGGATTACTTCAAGAGAAATAATGTTGCAGATTCATCAGAAATGTTATTGTTTTTCATTTATAGCAATGGCCTGCTGTCAATAAGCATTTCCAAAGAGATCGGCACTCAGTAATTTTTTTTTTTTAGCTGGTTGAATATCATTCTCACATTCAGAATTGTTATATTTCAAGCTTCCTTGTGCATTTATAAGTTCCCCAAACAAGGACTGTCAATTAGCATTAGTAGAGGCATATGATGCAAGAAAGCAAGCTTATACAGCATCAACCAGAAAGAAAAAAAAAAAAAAAAACTTCCCACTTTTACCCATCCATTTGCTCTAAAAATTTGTCCAGTACTTCACTGAATTTATTTAAGCGATCAACTTCCACAATGACCGATGGAAGTGTGTTCCAGCAATCAACCACCCACTGGCTAAAGGCGAATTTCTGTACATCTATTCTACAACTGTCTTTCCTCAATTTGAATTTATGTCCCCCTCAGGTTCATAATCTGAGCAAGAGGAAGAATCCCATCAGCACTGAGCTTGCTCAAACCATTCAAAGCTGTATACACCTCAATCAAATCACCTCGCAGGTGCCTAGTCTCCAGATGCTGCAATTTGCAGAACTTAAACAGTTCTTGGATAGAGCAACTCTTTGTTCCCCTAACCAATCTAGTTGCCCTTCTCTGTACTCGTTTCAGCAGCTCTACATCCTTCCTACAATGAGGCACTTGACCTGTATGCAGTACTCAGGATGTGGCCTAACCATTGCCTTAAACAATGCGATAATCTATCCCCGCTAACAAAATTTCTGTATATCATTGACAAGACCCCCATGAGCTGCTCTGGCAGCCCATCTGCACTACTCAGAAAAGTAAATATCTGACTGAACAAATATCCCAGGTCTTTTTCAATCTCCACTACCCGGAGTGTAGTACCACACAGTTAGTATGTTACTCTGAGGTTACTGCTAACCATATGCAGTACTTTGCATTTGTCAATGTTAAACTTCAGTTGCCACCTCTCAGCCCATCTGTCCAGCTTTTCTAGATCCTGTTGCAGTAGCATACTGTCATTAACAATGCTACCAACCCTCGTATCATCTGCAAATTTGGACATTAAGCCTGATATACCTTCATCAATATCATTGATAAATATAAAAAACAACAATAGGGCCAATACTAAACCCTGGGGGACTCCACTAATAACATTAGTCCACGAAGAGCAGTGTCCATTGATTACTACTCTCTGTCTTCTCCCATTTATCCATAGCAGCAAACTGCCCTTAATGATATACTGCTCCAATTTGTACAGCAGCCTTCCATGTGCAACAGTATCAAAAGCTTTACTGAAATCCAAGTATATATCAGAATTATTTTTTCCACCAGTTCCTTAGTGACCACATCATAGTAACCAATCAAATTTGTCAGACAAGACTTCCCCATAACAAACCTATGCTGTGTCTGAACTATAACTGCAGTCTTGTCTAGATGATCCTGAAATGCCTCTTTAACCACTGACTTCATATTTTCCCTGGAACAGAAGTTAAACAAACAGGTCAGTAATTACTCGTCTCATTCTTTGATCCCCCTTATGAACTGAGTATACATTTGCACATATCCAGTCAGTGGGGACCTCCCTTGAATCAAGAATGATCTGATAATTATGTCTAAGGGTTTGCTCACTTCCTTTAATATAACTGGATAGATTCCATCCACTGCAGGTAACATTCTTATGTTTAACTTCAACATCCTCCACTTTGCTCTCAGTTATTACAAAATCATTAACTCCCTGTTAGAGTTTTATAAACTTCTGGCCTCCAACTCCCTACAGAATTCCTCATGTGTGAATGTAGATGCAAAGTAATCAGTCAGTTTGTCAGCTACCTGAGCAGAATCATTAGCAGTTGAACTACTGATATGAAGCGGACCAATCTGATTCATATGCTTCCTTCTAGAGTTTACATAAATAAAAAAGTCTTGGCTGTTTTTCTTTGCATCCTTTGCCAAGGATTTCTCATAATCTGCCTTTGCTTGCCTAACCTCCTTTGTGACTCAATTAGAGACTAGCTTATATCTACCTTAGGCTTCTGTGTCAACTGATAATTTATATGCATCCCATGCATTTTTCTTTTCTGCCATGAGTCTCATTAGTTCATCTGACATACATTTAGACCTAAACCTTGCACTGTATTTCTTAGTTGGTATGAAAAACCTAGTAGCTTACAAGATTAATTCCTTGAATGCTTCCCATTTAGAATTTGCTGTTGTAATGTCCTCAGCTAGTCCCACTGTATAGAATTTAAAAACTGTTTGACCACTGTAGTCACCTTTATGAAAGCAAAAACCCCTCCTCATACCCCTGATTGTAGTCACATCTTTAAGTAAATCAAAGCCATCAATTCTATCTTCTTGCAGGTACTCACACTAAAATTGGCAGAACTGATGTTGCAAAAACTTTATAGCTTCATCATTTTTTTTTTTTTATCTTCAATGATACTAAGAAGTAATGGACACTTTCTGTCCACAAAAAATTTCAAATTGATGCACTTCCAACTGGTGACATTTGTTCATCACATGATCATATGCAGTAATATAGTACTACCTCACTGAACAAAATGAACAATCTTCTCACCTTTAGATTCTCCATAACCTTAGAGTTGAAGTACCTATGACCCGGTCAGAATCATCATTCTGATTTTGGCTAGAGGTGGAAGATTTAAAAAATGTTGATAAGATATCACATTTTTCAGAATATCTAAGAGTAATGACCTCGGCACAGTTATGAGTTATGCTGGATTGAAGAGCTATTTTGGGATTTTCAAATACTGACATAAAAGAAGCAAATGAACTGCTTTATTCAAGCCAGACAAGAGGAACACGAACAGCCTTTCTGCACAAACAAGGATAACATTCCTAGAGTTATAAAGCTTGCTTGGCCTGTTTAGGATTGCTTTCAACAGAAGTATGTAATTTAGAAGTTGTTTTTTCTTCAGAGTTCATTAGTCTTCTTTAAAAACTTTTTTAGATCATGAACTTAATTTGGCCATGCATCAGTGCAACTCACTAGTGATCATTTGCTATACTTTTTAATTTGGTAACTCAATTTGGTAGAAGCAAAAGCCTGGGGCTTCCTTACAACATATTGCTAATACTAATATTAATGCTAATTCTGAAAAGAGCTCATATGGCTTTTCTCACTACTTCTGAACTCTTCTTTAAACAGACTTGTCAGAGGTTGCCAGAAATTGCCAGTGTTCTACACCAGCAACAGACTAGTTAAACATTTAGCCAATGTACGCAAGTGCTTCAAAATCTTTTTTACTCCAGTGACATGTATTAATTGAAACTATTTTATTGAAATTTCACTAGCAATGCCTATTGTTTTGGTTCTTCCAGAATTTTACTTTTTTGCTATTTCACTGTTTGAAAGCATATTTCTGAACAACATACCTACACGATAGCACAATTCAGAGGAAGATTATGTTTATAATAAACAATGCAAATAAACATTCTGCACATCTGACAGTACTGTCACTGTGAAATGTTACATCAATTTTTGCATTCTTTTCTACACAGTGCACATTATCTTTATGCTTATTAGTTCTTGTTTATACTCCAGCACAACCACCAGGTCAGAGGAGTTTATTTCATATTTAGTAGTCACTGACTTGAACCAAGGTCCACTCAAAGAGCATGTGCTACTGCACTCTCACTCCTGATCACTTGGCTACATCCAGCCTAAAAGTATAAAAAACTTCAAACAACTAGATCAGCAGTTGTAAATGAACTGAAAATAAGAGAATATAAAAGTTTGCAAATGTCTGATTACATTGTGTTTTCTACCACTTGAAATTGAAAATTCATATCTATAAACAATACACAAAGCAACATGTTACCTTTTTCAGATTTATTTATTTTATTTTTATGAAAAACCCAAACATGAGAAGTATTAGAACCTATAGTACTTAGTACCACACACGAATTGAAGGTTGAGCAGATGAAAGAAGATACCTGTTGATATTAGACTTGAACTTCTGTAGATTGCAATTTTATAATTTTCAGGATATACATATGAAGGAAGGTTGTTCCAGAAAATGGAAGTTGAATGAATAAATAAGGAAGAAGAAAAGTTGGTTCTGTTAGTTTGAAGTTGGGCAGTAAAAGGATGTTGACAGGTTGTGGCATGTGTTCAGACTGCTTTGGAAGAGAGAGGATGTAGAATTGTAGAAGCCAATTCAGAAGAACAGTGCCCATGGAAGCATCTATAGAAAAGGCATACAGCAGAAACAGAATGTCTATGAGATAGAGATGAGTCATTAATTAACCTAACTGCCCTCTTTTGAATGGACTCTAGAAGCCTTATAGAGGTTTTGAGGGCACCGCAGCAAATGTGGGAACAATATTCCATGGTAGGGACGATTTGCAATTTGTACAGAATGAACAGCTGATTGGAAGAAAAGTAATGCAGAGAGTGAAAGAGAAAACCCAGTTTTTTAGATGCAAAGGAAGCAATATTTGTAATGTGCTTATGCTGAAAGAGATTAGAAGTCAGGGTAATCCCCAATAGAGATACATGACTTTGTCTAGAAATCAGTGTCATCAGAGATAAGCATAGAGCAGAAGAATCCTGTTTGCTAGATATAAGACAGGAATGAGTTTTAGAAGAACTGAAATCAACTAAGTTATCTTTGCCCAATGGAGAATTGGCAGTGGATATTTGAGAAGTTGAAGCTGTTTGGGCAGGGGTTTCTTAAACTGGAAGGTGGAATGCAATGTGCTATCATCAGCAATACTATGGATAGGATTTTTGGTCAATGGAAGATGGTCATTAATATACAACAGGAAAGAGTGTGGAGGAAGAACTGAACGTTGGGGAGCACCAGCATTAATGGAGAAGTTAGAAGACAGAGATCCATATATAGAGATCCACTTGCAGTGAGCAGTCAGAGAGAAAATGAGATACCCAATTAAAAAAAAAAAAACAAGATGGCAAACCATAAGATGGAAGGTTATTTAGAATATCTTTATGCCAAACACAATTAAAATCCTGTGAAATGTCAACTGCTTGAGTTTTGCCAAAATTTTTCCATTGAATTTGTCCACAGATGAGTAACATAAGCAAGAATATCACCAGTGGATCGACTCCAACGAAATAAATACTGACAATACCATGGATAGGATTTTTGGTCAATGGAAGATGATCATTAATATACAACAGGAAAGAGTGGGAGACCAGATGGAGGGTTTAGATAGTTTAAGAGTTGGTGGTTAATTGATTTCTCCATTACTTTAAAGAGAGTAGGAGAAAGGGAGAAAGTGCAATGGAGTGATAATTTGTTGGGAGGGATTTGTCACCCTTTTTAGGAACTGGCTGGATATGAACAAATTTCCAAGCAAAAGGAAAAACACCTTTGGAATAAGAAAGTGAAAAAAGGCAACACAGAACAGGAGTAAATTCAGGAGCACAAGTTTTGAAAACAAGTGGAGAAATACTATCAGGACCGGGAACTTCCTTAGCATCAAGGTTGATCAAAATCCTTCTGACATCCTTTTGACAGAAGACCATAGGAGGCATTGAATGAAGTGTACTGGGAATGGTGGGAGGTGGTTTAACAAGATCATCGATACATTAGTTGGAAGAAAAATAGGATGCTAGCAGATCAGCTTTATCTTTTGCTGAAGTGGCAATAGAACCATCTGGTTTTGACAGAGGTGGGAACGGAGAAGGAAAAAGTTGCGGCCAATAGCTTTGACAAGAGATCAGAATGCTGTTCTTCGTGGTCTAATGTTATTAGTGGAGTTTCCCAGAATTCAGTATCGGGTCCATTACTGTTTTCTGTATTTATTAATGATATTGATGAAAGTATATCAGTCTTAATGTCTAAGTTTGCAGATGATACGAAGGTTGGCAGGGTTATTAATGACACTAATGAAGTACGCTACTGCAACAGGATCTTGAAAAGTTGAGTAGATAGGCTGAGAGGTGGTAACTGAAGTTTAACACTGACAAATGTAAAGCACTGTGTATGGGTAGCAATAACCTCAAAGTAATGTATCAACTGTGTGGTACTACACTCGGGGTGGCAAAGAATGAAAAGGACCCAGGGTTAGTCGTGCAGTCAGATATGAAATTTTCAAACTAACAACTAAAACAAGAATAAGACACAAAAAATTTTAGGAAGCAATAAATGGAGGCTTGAAATGGTGAAACCTATGTTTAGTCACCAGAGCAGTGCAGACGGTCTGCAAGAGTAGCTCATGGTGTCTTGTCAATGATATACAGGAGTTTTTCTAGCAGGGAAAAGGAGGTGATTATCCCTTTGTATAAGGCAATGGTCAGACCACACCTTGAGTACTATGTACAGATCTTGAGGCCTCATTTTAGGAAGGATGTAGAGCTGCTAGAATGAGTATAGAGAAGGACAACAGGATTAGTGAATGGAACAAAAAGTTGCTCTTACAAAGAAAGGCTTAAGTTTTGCAAATTACAGTGTCTGGAGACCATGCACCTCTGAGGTGATTTGATTGAGGTGTATAAAGATTTTAATGGTTTGAGCAAGCTTAATGCTGATAGGATTCTTTCTCTTGCCCAGATTAATCACCTGAGAAGACAAATTCAAATTGAGGAAAGACAGTTGTAGAATAGATGTGCAGTAATTTGCCTTTAGCCAGAAAGTGGTTGATTGCTGGAACAAACATCCATCTGTCGTAGAAGTTGACAACTTATGTAAATTCAAGGCAGAACTAGACAAACATTTGGAGCAAATGGATGGGCAAAATGGAAAGGGTTCCTCCCCACTGATACTGTATTAGCTTGCTTTCTTGCATCATATGCCTCTACTAACGCCAGTGTCTATTTAACCCAACCACAAGTGCAAAAATGCCCATTTTTGATTTGATTTCGTCAAGCCACAATTAACAACCCTCTAGATGAAGGCAAATTTCTGCACATCTAACATATAACCATCCTTCATCAGTTTGCATTTATGTCCACTCATGTGCATAGCCTGAGCAAGGGGAGGGACGCTATCAGTACAGAGCTTACTCAATCCATTCAAACCTTTAAACAGCTCAGTCAGATCACATTATAGGTTTTTAGTCTTCATATGCTGCAATTTGCAGAACTGAAGCCATTCTTGGTAAGAGCTAACTCTCACTAATCTTGTTGCCTTTCCCTGTACCCAATCCAGTAGTTCTACATCCTTCCCAAAATGAGACCTCCAGACGACTATGCAGTACTCAAGGTGTGTCTTGACCATTGCCTTTTATAATGGGATAATCATCACCTTATCCCTGCTAGCAAAATTCCTGTATATCACTGACAAAACCCCATTAGCTGTCTTGGCAACCTATTTGCCCTGATCAGAGAATTTCATATCTTACTGCACATTTACCCCCAAGTCCTTTCATTTGATTTGATTTCGGTTTTTATGGTGCAAGGGCAACTAAGGCCAAGATGTGCCAAGTCCATTTCAATTTTTACTAACCTGAGTGTAGTACCACACAGTTTGCACATTTCTCTGGGATTACTGCTATTCATATGCAGCACCTTGCATTTGTCAATGTTAAACTTCAATTGCCATTTCTCAGCCCATCTGCCTAATTTTTCTAGATCTTATTGCAGCAGCACACCTTCATTACTGTCATAACCACTCTGCTAATCTTTGTATCAACTGCAAATTTGGACATTAAGCCTGATATACCTTCATCAATATCACTAATAAATACAGAAAAGAACAACAGGCACTGCACTGAACCCTGAGGAACTCCACTAATAACAGTTGTCCAAGAAGAGCAGTGCCCATTGAAAACCACTCTGTCTTCTCCCACTCAACCATCCTTTTATAAATAGCAGTAACTTTCCCCTAATGCCACACTGCTCCAATGAGGCTTCCACATGAGGAACTGGATGCAAAAATTACTTTTTGCATCCAGTTCCTCAATGTGGAAGCCTCATTTTAAGAAGGATGTGGATCAGTAAGATCACTTCAATTGCTAACATAAGGTACTTCGTACGAGGTTATTACCACGTAGACCAAGATTTTTGCAGCTCTGGCTAAGTTTTTATTTATATTTAGTCGTTTTATTGACTTAATTGTTATACTAAATTATTTTCTATAAGTAGCTTTATAGTTCTAGCCAAGCTCCGCGGCATATTTTTGAAATTAAATAGCAATTTTGAAAGTTAATACTTAAGTGTCCGTAGATTTTACGTTCGTAACTTGCTGCCATTGTTATATGATAAGGAATAGCGTAAAACTAGATAGCGAAAAACGTATCACTGTATTAGAAATCTGTTAGATTACTATAGTATTATCAATTAATCAGTAAAATTTATTAATCTTATTAAAGTTCACTGTTAATTAAATCATACTTAACAGAATCATGACCCAGACTAAAGCAGCGTTCACAGAACAGTCAGTGCTGTGGCTCGCGGGAGAACCGAAGGGGGTGATTCTCCAACGTATCACAGTCTAAAACAATGCGCGAAATGTGAAATGTTTGCAGACCTGTCTAGAACAGGACATGATTTAGCCAAGGAGGATGTTTTTGCAGAGACTGTGAAGAAATTGGCGCCAACTCAGCATTCTGATGGGCATCTATGAGAGTTCGAGGTGTAGGGTAAATGACCACAAAGAAATTAATAAGAGGGGCCCATCTAGCTCTCAGCTGCCCAACTCAACACAAGAACTCACTCTTGTGCATCAGGCAACACAAGAGGCAATCTCCAAGGCAGAATGCACTGATCCCACAGGAACTAGTTATTGTCAGTGACTCTACTGTCAGGGAGACGGGAAATATATTATGCAAAAAGGATAGGTGAAACAGGCCCAGGGGTATGTCTGCCAGGGGCAAAAGTTGATGACACTGTAGGGCAGATATCATCTTTTAAGGGAACAAAAGGTGATACTGTTGTACACATTGGCACTAATGACCTTAAGAGGAAGAGATCTGCAGATTTACTTAACAAGTACAGGTCAATGCTGGAAAAAAGTCACGAGTTAGGGTTAAATTTGAAAGTGCCTGCAATTCTGCCCAGACACGATAAGAGGGAGTATATGATGACAGCCTTGTCAATCAATTCGGCCCTAGAGAGACTGCAAGGCTCATGGGGAAGAATTTTTTTCGGCATGGTCTGTGCTTGTTAACAGGAGAGAATGCTTCTACAGGGATGGGATACACTTAAATAGAAATTTTCAAGAATATTTGCTGATGCCATCGAGGCAGTGTTAGGTGGGTCAGAAAACTGCTAGATTAGGGGGATACACAGACTAAAAGATTAATAGTAGCTGCAGGCAGAGGCGAAAGTGATTCTTGCACTGCTTCTATTGTAACAAGCAGCAGCCTAGAGAGAAAGTTGCTGGGGACTTCAACAGCTGCTGGGAGTCATCATGGAACAAGTAAATATATGGGCTGTGTTAGGGTAACTAAGAATAAGAACAAGTGCATATATACAGGGGCTCACATGTGATGAGTATAGGTTTGGCACACCTGGGATCCTAAGCTGGATATCTTCATTCTTCTCTTTCTTGGTGATTCCCCTCCCACCTCTCTCTCTCTCAGGGTAACTTGGGAATTTTTTTGGCTGGTGCAGCATAAGCCTCAGGCTTCAGATATTGTTGGGATATCAGAGACATTGTATCACAGATATAAGCAGTGCAGAATTGGAATTTGGGGAGTACAATGTGTACAGAAAGGACAGACAGGGTAGGAAGGGAGGGGGGTGATGCTCTTAGTTAAGAAACACATAAAATCTAAGAAAGTGCATCCAGTTGACATGGGCAGACAGTGCAATGTTGAGTCTGTTTGATGTGACATAAACAGTGGGAAAGGGAAAATGAGAGTAGGAGTATGTTATAGGCCTAATAACTCTGATGAGTACAATAAACAGTTGTGCGGAGAAATAGAATAGGCCAGTCAATCAGAATGTCTTGTAATGGGGGATTTTAACTTTCTAGATATTGATGGGAACTTGTGGATTCGTCACTCGCACGCTAGCAAGACTTTTGTGGATTTATTATACCTTTGATCTGATTATCAGCAGTGATTATTCATGCATTAAGAATTTGCAGATAAATGAACCACTAGGTGACAGTGATCACAGTGTAGTGATGTGGGATTTACTTTAAGATGTAACTACCATTAAAGGTAAAGGGAAGGGTTTTTGTATTCATAAAGGTGACTACAGAGGTCTCAGACAGTTTTTAAATTCTACACATTGGGATCGACTGATGATGTTACAATTGTGAATTCTAAATGGGAAGCCTTCAGGGACTTAATCTTGGAGACTACTAGGCTTTTCATACCAACTAAGAAATACTGTTCAAATTCAGGCCTAAATGGATGTCAGATGAATTAATGAGGCTTGTGGCAGAAAAGAAAAATGCATGGGATGCATATAAATTATCAGGTGACACAGAAGCCTATGGCAGACATAATAAATGTCTGTAATAAAGTCACAAAGGAGGTTAGGCAGGCGAAGGCAGATTACGAGAAATCTTTGGCAAAGGACGCAAAGAAAAATAGCAAAGAGTTCTTTACTTGTGCAAACTCTAGAAGGAAGGGGATGAATCAGATTGGTCCACTTAACATAGATGGTTTGACTATTGATCCTGCTCAAGTAGCTGATAAACTGAATGCATCTATATTCACACATGGAGTTATTCAAGGAGGTGAATGCCAGAAGTGTATCAAACTCTAACAGGGAGATAAGTGATTTTGTAATAACTGAGAGAAAAGTGGAGGTGAAATTGTTGAAGATAAACATAAAAAAGGCACCTGGGGCAGATGGAATCTATCCAGTTAATGAAGGAGGCAGCAAGGGAAGCAAGCATATCCTTAGCCATAATTATGAGAGCATGCTTTCAGTTAGGGGAGGTCCCCATGGGCTGGAGATGTGCAAATTCAAAAAGGGGGTTCAAAGGGTGACACAAATAATTATAGACATGTTAGTTTAACTTCTGTTCTGGGGAAAATAATGGAGTCACTGGTTAGAGGTCATACAGGATCATCTAGACAAGACAGCAGTAATAGTTCAGACACAGCAGTTTGTAAGGGGGAGGTCTTGTCTGACCAATTTGATTGGATACTATGATGTGGTCACAAAGGAACTGGATGCAAAAAATAATATTGATATCATATACTTGGATTTCAGGAAAGCTTTTGATACTGTTGCACATGGAAGACTGCTGTACAAATTGGAGCGGTATGGCATTAAAGGCAAGTTACTGCAATGGATAAAGAGATGGTTGAGTGGGAGACAACAGAGAGTGTTAATAAATGGACACTCCTGTACATGGACTAATGTTATTAGCAGAGCCCTCACAGTTCAAGTGCTGGGCTCATTGTTTTGTGTATTTATCAATGATACCGATGATGTTATATCAGGCTTAATGTCCAAGTTTGCAGATGATACAAAGTGATAGTATGCTACTGCAACAGGATCTAGAAAAGTTAGGCAGATGGGCTGAGAAGTGGAAACTGAAGTTTAACATTGACAAATGCAAAGTACTCCATATGGGTAGCAGTAACCCAAGATAAATGTACCAAATGTGTGGTACTACACTCAGGGAGGTGGAGAATGAAAATGACCTGGGGATAATTGTGTAGTCAGATATCAAGTTCTCTGAGCAGTGCAAATGGGCTGCCATTTGCCATTCACGGAGTTTTGTCAATGATATATAGGAATTTTGCTAGCAGAGACAAGGAGGTGATTTGTATAAGGGAATGGTCAGGCCACACCTTGAGTACTGTAAACAGGTGTGGAGGCCTCATTTTAGGAAGGATATAGAGTTGCTACAATGAGTACAGAGAAAGGCAACAAGACTGATGGGAGGAACAATGGGATGCGCTTATGAAGAAATGCTTAAGTTCCGCAAGTTGCAACATCTGGAGACTAGGCACCTGTGAGGTGATCTGATCGAGGTGTATAAGGCCTTGAATGTTTTGAGCAGGCTCAATGCTGATGGGATACTTCCGCTTGTTCAGATTTAGAACCTGAGGGGGCATAGATTCAAATTGAGGAACGACAGTTGTAGAATAGATGTGCAGAAGTTTGTCTTTAGCCAGCAAGTGGTTGATTGCTGGAACAGACTTCCATCTGTTGTTGTGGAAGTTTGTAGCGTAAATAAATTTAAGGCTGAGCTAGACAAACATTTGGAGTGACTGGATGGGTGAAATGAGAAAGATTTTTTTTTTTTTGGCTGAGGCTGTATAAGCTTGCTTTCTTGCATCATATGCCTCAACTAATGGTAATGCTAATAAGTTTTGCTAATTGCAGTGTCTGGAGACTAGGTACTTGTGAGGAGATCTGATTAAAGTATTGAAGGCCTGGAATGGATTTAGTAAGATCAATGCCGATGGAATCCTTCCCTTCCTCACCATAGTCTTATTGAAATCTACCTTCAGCCAGAGGGTGTCTGATGGGGGGGAGGACTCCCATTTTAGCATTAGCATTAGTACAGGCATTCGATGCAAGAAAGCAAGCTTATGCAGCATGCCAAAAAAAAAAAAAAATCCCAACTCAACCCTCCATTTGTTCCAAATGCCTGTCCAGTTCAGCCTTAAATTTATTTAGGCTATCAACTTCCACAACAAAAGATGGAAACTGTTCCACCAGTCAACTACCTGCTGGCTAAAGGCAAATTTTTGCACATGTTTTCTACAACTGTCTTTCCTCAGTTTGAATCTGTGTCCCCCTCAGGTTCTTAAACTGAGCAAAAGGAAGAATCCCATCAGCATTCACCTTGCTCAAGTCATTATACACCTTATACACCTCAATCAGATCACCTCGCAGGTGCCTACTCTCCAGGCACTGCAATTTGCACAACTTAAGCCTTTCTTGGTAAGAGCACCTGGTAAGGATTTTTAGTTCTTTAGTTTTGATAAGAATGTCCTTTACTTCATTTTGCTGCCTAATCCATGTGTTTCTCTTCTTATCTAACAGTCTGATTCTCAATATAATTCATTCCATTCTTCACTGTGTAGTTCTCAGCTTCTTTTCCATTCTTTTGCTGAGTGCCCAAGTTTCGCTTCCATAAGTCATGGTGGGGAGTATACACTGGTTCATTATTTTACGTTTCAGACAAATTGGGATATTGCTCCTCAGTATGTGACTATATTTCCTGAATGCTATCCATCCAAAATTTATTCTTCTCTTGACTTTCAGTCATTTATCATTATTACATCTAATGACTTTTCACAGATAAGTATATGAATCGACCTTTTCAATTACTGCTCCTTCAATGATTATATCCCTTTCTGTGGCATACTTGTTCATCATTACATTTGTTTTAGCCATATTCATCTTTAGTCCGAAATCCTTACTAACTCTGCATAGCTGATTAACTTTTTCCTCTAATTCTTTGGGATCATGGCTCATGATTGCAATGTCATCTGCAAATAATAAATGGTTTAGGTACTCGCCATTCATATCGACTCCTTTCTGCGACCAGTCTAATCTTCTGAAAGTTTCCTCAAGGGCAGCAGTAAACAACATCGGAGATAATGTACCTCCTGGTCGAACTCTTCCTCAGTTTTAAATTTGCTACTGTCTTTGTCTAGTCTAATAAAGGAGGTAGCGCTCTCATATATTTTTTTCAAAAATCATAATATGTGGGGTATCTATGCCTTGTCTTTCCAGTGCCTGAAACATTACCTTATGTTGTATGCAGTGAAATGCTTTTTCATAATCCACAAATGCCAAGCATAATGGTGTTTTATATTCATTTGCTTTCTCCATTAGCTGTGATATTACATTAGCTTGCTCTTTTGATTGATTCTCATCAAGTATTCTTTCTAATCTGTTAGTAATGACCCTTGTGAACAACTTGTAGATGTGGATAACAAGCTAATTGGTCTATAATTTCGAATTTATGATTTATCTCCTTTCTTATGCAGCAAAACTATGATTGCATTATTCCCTCCTTAGGCATCACACCTTTTCTAATGCATTTTGTGAAGGATTTTGGCAGTTTATGTGTCATGTCTCTTCCTCCCAATTTTAACTTCACCTTCCCCCAGGGCTTTCTGATTCTTCAACGCATGTTCTACCTCATCAGGAAGGATATCAGGTATGTCGTATGTGCTGCCAATTTGTGATCCATCTTCCCCACTGATGGCACCATTTCCTTGCTCCTTGTATAATTCTCTATAGTAGTCTTCTGCTATTTGAATTACGCCTGCTTTGCTATTTATAAGTACATCTCTATTCTTCAGTTTCAGTATCATTTGTCTTTCTGTATTACTGCTCATAGCTGCTGATTTAAGTCCTTTGTTTTTCTCTTAATGCTTGTTCTACTTTTCTTGTACTAAATCTTCTTATGTCCTCTCTGAGTCTCTTTCTAATGGCTTTGCATAACTCAGTATACTCAATTTTGCCCTTGTCAGTATTTATCTTGCTCTTCATTTGTCATCTTTGGTTCATCGTGACAAGTGTTTCTTGACTAATTTTTTCTTCTTTGGATTTCTTTTTACCTATAGGTTTCTTTGGCTTTATCACTTTCAGAAAGTTGTAGTATTCCTCACTGATATCTTGGTCATTGATATCTGCAGAAGCTCAAACTTGTTCAAAAAGTAAGTTCCAGTACATACTGCTTTTTCTCCTCTTCTGTTATCTCAAAGACCTTCATATTATTTACTCGAGTCAGTTTTTTTCTTTCTTTTCTTACATCTATATCAAGTGTGCATCTTACCATTCTGTGATCACTTCCAACATTGACCTTGTTCAGGATGGTAACATTATTCACGCTGTATCTTCTGTTAGTGATGGTGAAGTCGATTTCATTAGTTGTTAATCCATTTGGGCTCTTCCATGTCCACTTTCTATTCACCCTTTTCTTGAAAAAAGTGTTCATTACTGACATTCCTCGAGATTCTGCAAATTCCACAAGTCTTTCACCTCTTTCACCAATTCCAAAATTTCCTATAGTTTCCCTTTCTGTGCTGTTTTGTCTCTTTCAGACCTTAGCATTGAAGTTCCCCATAATGATAGTGTAGTGGGTTTTCTGCTCATCTAGAAGACTCAATTTCGGTGTCTATTTCTTCAACCTCTTCACCATCATGCCTCGGACATTGGTGCATAAATCATTATAACCTTTAGTTTGTACCTCTTAGAAATCCTGAGTAGTAGTCTTGACACCCTTGGTGATGTACTTTTGAATTCCAAAACAACATTTTGGAATTCAAAAGTTGGTAAATAAGTACCCCCTTTTAGCTCAAAAATTTTTTTGCAGACCTCCATGCTTAAAAATATTCATTCTGTGCTCAACTTTTCTGAACAAATTTTGGACATTTGCAGACCTGCAAACATCTTTGTCCCACAGTGTGAGATCCAACTATGGATCTCACACTGTGGTCCACAGACCTGAAAACTGTGGATCACAGTGTGAGAAACTGTTAGAGGATAGAAGAACATAAGAGAGTAGTCCCTCACATGTGTACACACTAATGCTAAAAGTATAATTAATGAACTTAATGTATTTGAAGTAGTAGTTAAAGCAGTGCATCCAATCTTTTTTGGCTATGGGACAAAAAAGGATAAAATGGTGAAGAAGGGCTGCATCAGCTTCTCATGGCTAATTATGCATTTTTCAAAATAGAATTAATTTTTTTTCAAAATTAGTTTCATTTTAGATTTAATATTAAAGATGAAAATCCAAGAATTATAATACAGGCTAATTAACATTCTTATTATATGGTTATAATAATAATAACATTAAATACTGAAGAAGGCATAAAATATCAATACAGAAAAATGAATATTATTAAAAATGGATATTTTCAAAAGTTAACATGGAACTATATTTTATGAGTGCTAATTTCAAACTCTAAGGTTGTTTAACACTTAGGGCTGCTTATATGGCTGCACACCCATGGGTTAAAGCAATGCATTATATCAACAAATACTATCATAACAGGGATATCAGAAATGCAATTAAATTCTCACATTATTATAATTGCTTTTGTTATATTCATTAACAGACACTATCCCCAAACAACATAGCTATGTGCCATACTACTCTGGGGTAGTGCCAGAAGGGTGGTATTTACAATCTGGGGTATAAGGTACCACAAACAGAACATGTTAATGGGTTATATATATTGAAACCATAGACTTGACCTGAAAAACAAATAGGTATGGACTACTTACATAACTGCTTATGAATGCATGAATTTAACAGTCATTAGTTAAACCTTATCTTAATAGTTTCATTACTCTAAAAGGGTTAGAGCCTTAAACACTTCAATTAGGTTAAGTTTCACAGAAGTCTAGTTTACTGATGCTGCAATTTCCCAAAGCCTAATCTTTATGGTAATACTACCTTGTGACACTAATCAATCTTGCTTACCTTCTCTGCACTTTTCTCAAAAGATTTAAATCCTTCCTCAAATGAGATTTCCAAACCTGTATGCGGTATTCAAGAAGTGGCCCAACCATTGCATTATATATATTGTTAAATACTGAAACAACCATATAAAACCGTAAAAGAACATAAAGTTGAAAAACGATGGTTGCAAGATAGGTGTGCGAAAAATTGCTTTCAGCATATGAGTAAATGCCTGCTGGAACAAACTTCCATTTGTTGAAGGATGTAGTTTGTATTAGCCATAAAGTGCAAGGAAGCTTTTAGTGCACCAGCAAAAAAATAAATTAAGGATTAGACAAATTATTATGGGGATGTACAGATGAGGTGTTATTATTATTTTATTTTCTCTTTTGGTTGATTCTGCAAAACTTGCTACCTTGCATTATCTGCTACAACTAATACTAATAGGCTAATTTCTTCTTTGTCCCTGCTAGCAAAGTTCCTATATATCTTTGACAGAATGCCCACTTTCTATGAGCTGTTTCAGAAGCATGTTTACAGTGCTCAGAGAACTTCAAGGTCAGACTGGACAGTTAACTGCTAGATAATTTTTATTACTGACTACCTACAGTTTGGTTCTAATTCAAATACAGTATTATGCTATTCTAAGATTAATGCACCCTTCATTTATCAATGTTAAACCACAATTGCTATTTTTCAGCCTATTTACCTAGGACTTGAAATAACATACCCTGGTTAATATCATAACCACCTTTCTTACTTGAGTATCATCAAAAAGCTGCCGACTGGGCTAGCCGGGTAGGTAAAGTGCCTGCCTGGCAACCCAAAGGTCGCGGGTTCGATTCCTGCCTCGGGCTGGATATCACGATGGTGCTGAACCAACCGGTTGGTTGGATATCCCGGCCACGATACACAAAGGAAGCAAGAAAAAACTGGTTCCTTTGTGTATTGATCACATCATACGAAATAAAATAAATAAAAATCAAAAAGCTTAGACATGACACTTAAAATACCTACATTAATATCATTAAGAAATATTAGAAACAGTAAAAAAACCCACCTCTTCCCATTTCACCTAACCACCGACTCCAATAGTTTCTCTACTTCTTCCTTGAATTTATCCAAGCTATCCACTTCCACAACATATGGATGTTTGTTCCAGCAAGCAACCATCTGACAAATAAAGGTAAACACGTCCATGCTACAACCATCCTTCCTCAGTTTGAATTTATATCCCTTCATATGCACAGTCTTAGCAAGAGGAAGAATCCCATCAGAACTGGGTCTGCTCAAGCCATTCAATGCCTTAAACACCTCAGTCAGATCACTCCGCAATCAAATCTCTAGATGCTGCAATTTGCAGAACTCAAGCCTTTCTTAGTAAGAGCACCTTTTGTTCCCCTCACCAATATCACTGCCCTTCCATGTACCTGTTCCAGGTGATCTACATCCTTCCTAAAAATGAGGCCTCCAGATGTGTATGCAGTACTCAAGATGTGGCCTGACTATTGCCTTATACAATGGGATAATCACCTCCTTATCACTGCTAGAAAAACCTCATGAGCTGTCCTGGCAACCTGCCTGCTCAGAGAATTTCATATCTAACTGCACATTTACAGCCAGGTTATTTTCATTTTCCACAAATCTGAGTGCAGTAATACACAGTTGGTATGTTACTCTGGGATTCCTGATACCACCACCCTTATACAGTACTTTCCATTTATTAATGTGAAACTTCAATTGCCATTTCTCATCCCATCTGCCTAATTTTTTTGGTCTTTTCACAGTAGCATATTTTCATTGCTGTCATTATCCACACTGCCAACCTTTGTATCACTGCAAATATCGCATTAAGCCTAATGTATACCTTTATCAATATCATTAATGAATACAGAAACAATAATGGCCCAAAGCTGAACCCTGGAGTACTCCACTAATAACATTAGTGGATGAAGAGCAGTGTCCACTGATAAGCACTCTTTCTTCCACCACTCAACCTTCCCTTTATCCATAGCAGTAACTTGCCCTTAAAGGCCACACTGCTAAAATTTGTATAGCAGTCTTTTTTTTTTTCCTGAAATCCAAGTATAATGCATAAAATTATTTTTTGCATCCAGTTCCATTGAGACTGCATCATAGCATCTAACCAAATCGGTTATACAAGATTTCCCCTTAAACTACGTCACCATGCTGTGGTGACATGTTTAACTTCAGTCACCATGCTGTGGGCGACTGAAGTATAACTGCACTCCTGTCTAAATGGTCCTGCATTACTTCTTTAAACAGTGACTCCTTTATTTTCCCTGGAATATAAGTTAAACTAACAGGCTTGTAATTACTCATGTCACCCTTTGATCCTCCTTTATGAATTGTGGATACATTTGTACATCTGCATAGCGACTTCCAGCAGAATCCAATGATCATCATCATCAGCCATTTTCAATTCACTGCAGGATGAAGACCTCTCCATCAACTTTCCAGTTCCTTCTGTTTTGTACAATGGCCATTCATTTACTACCCACAAATTTGTGAATTTCATGTGTCCATCTCCAGTGTTGTCTTCCAGGTTTTCTTTTAGCTCCTCTTGGGTACCATTCTGTTATTTTCTTAGTCCATCTGTCATCATATCTCCGAGCTATTTGTGTCCTACCCAAGTCAATTTCAGTTCTTTACTTTTGATAATCCAATGATGCTCTCATAATTATGGCTAAGGATTTGCTTACTTCCTTTGCTGCCTCCCTTAATATGTTTAACTTCAACAATTTCTCTACTACTTTCCCCCCAGTTATTACAAAATAATTTTGGCTACCTGTTTGATAACTACTGGTATCAAACTTCCCTAAAAATTTCTGATTTGCGAACGTAGATGCAAAATACTTATTCATTTTGTGAGAAACCCGAGCAGGATAATGAACACTTGAAATAATGATATCAGGCAGACCAATGTGATTCATCCCCTTTTTTTCTAATGTTAACAGGAGAGACTGCTTCTACAGGGATGGGGTACACTTAAATAGAAAGGGTGCAAGAATATTTGTGGATGCTATCAAGGCAATGTTAGTTGGGTCAGAAAACTGCTAGCTTGGGGGGGGGGGGGATTCATAGACTAAAAGATTAACAGTGGCTGCAGGCAGAGGCAAAAGAGATCCTTGCTCTGCTTCTATTAGAATGAGCAGCAGCCTGGAAAGCAAGGTGCTGGGCTTTTCCAGGACTGCTGGAAGTCATCGTGGAACAAGTAAATATATGGGCTGTGTTAGAGTAACTAAGAATAGGAACAGGTACATGTATACTTACGTGTACACCAATGCTAGAAGTATCAGTGGCATAGCTACCATGTAGGCAGGCAAGGCAATTGCCTCCAGGCCCATTAGGGGCCCGCCGTCTTTGGCTGTCTCCTGTTTTTGCAATTTTCATTAATACGTAGGGACCCGAACATGTTTTTTGCCTCCGGGCCTGGAAAAGGGTAGCTACACTACTGACATGTATAGTTAATAAATCTGATAAATTTGAAGTGCTGGTCAAGACATCAAAGGTGGATATTGTTGGGATATCAGAGACGTGATGTCACACAGATATAAGCTGTGCAGAATTGGAATTTGGAAAGTACAATGTGTACAGAAAGGATAGACAGGGCAGGAATGGAGGAGGGATCATGCTGTTATTTAAGAAACACATAAAATCTAAGGAAGTGCATCCAACTGACATTGGTGGGCAATGCAATGCTGAGTCAGTGTAGTGTGACATAAGCATGGGGAAAGGGAAAACAAGAGTAGGTGAGTATTATAGGCCTAATGACTCTGATGAGTATAATGAACAATTGTGCAGAAATAGAGCGAGCCAGTAAATCAGAATGTTTTTTGGAATGAGCAAGCTCAATGCTGATGGGATTCTTCCTCTTGCACAGATTACGAACCTGAGGAGGCATAGATTAAAACTGAGGAAAGAGTTGTAGAATAGATGTGCAGAAATTTGCCTTTAGCTAGTGGGTAGTTGATTGCTGAAACAGACTTCCATCTCTTGTTATGGAAATTGATAGCTTAAATAAATTAAGAATGAGCTAAACAGGCATTTGGAGTGAATGGATGGGTGAAATGGAAGATGTTTTTTATTATTATTATTTTTTGGCTGATGGTGCATAAGCTTGCTTTCTTGCATCATATGCCTCAACTAATGCTAAATGTTAACATTTAGCAATGCTAAAGTAAAAAAGTTTTTGGTGTTTTTCTTTGATAGTATAAATCAGAACTATGATGCTTAATACATTATACATTGAAAAGACTGTTTATTCATGGGTACGTTCTAAGCTGATTTCAATATTTGTAGAAGAATAAGAGAAATTTACCCCAATATGATATGTAGAACACTTCTGTATGGTACTCTCCAGAAATTAAAACAAATATAACATTAACACAAAATGACCTTTTGGCGTTAACCATTTTGCATTACTGTAATCATTTTGCATTAATGTTATATTCGTTTTAATCTCTGGAGAGTATCATACAGAAGAGTTCTACATATCATATTGAAGTAAATTTCTCTTATTCTTCTACAAATACTGTTTTTCTCTGCATCCTTTGCAAAATATTTCTGATAATCTGCCTTGGCTTGCCTAACTTCCATAGTCACTTGATTACAGACTAGTTTATATCTAATACAGGCTTCTGTATCAGCTGATAATTTATTTGGACTGCATGCACTTTTCTTCTCTTCCACGGGTCTCATTAGGCCATCTGACATCCATTTAGGTCTAAGCCTTGAACAGTATTTCTTAGTTGGAATGAAAAGTCTTCTATGATTATTCCCTTGAATGCTTGCCATTTAAAAATTGTTGTTGGTGACATCATCAGTTTAATCCACTGGATAGAATTTAAAAACTGTCTGAGACCACTGTAGTCACCTTTATAAAAGCAAAAACCTTTCCCTTTACCCTTGATGGTAGTTACATGTTTAAGTAAATCCCACATCAATACACTGTGGTCACTGCCACCTAGTGGTTCTTTTATCTGCAGATTCTTAATGCATGAATTACCACTGCTGTTAATCAGCTCAAGAGTATTACTCTCTCTTTTGTTGCCTCTCTAACATGCTGTTGCAGAAAACAGTCATCAAATAAATTCAAAAAGTCTTGCTATCGTGTGATTGACCAATCCACAAGTTCCAGTCAATATCTAGAATGTTAAAATTCCTCATTATAGGACATTCTTATTTACTGGCCCACTCTATTCCTCTGTACACTTGTTTGTTCTACTCATTGAATCATTAGGCCTATATCACACTCCCTACTCTCATTTTTGCTTTCCTTGTTCTTATGTCACACCAAACACTCAACTTGTACCCATGTCAACTGGATGCACTGCCTTAGTTTTTATGTGCTTCTTAACTAAGAGTATAATCCTCTCCATATCCCTCCTATCCTGTCGGTCCTTTCTGTACACATTGTATCTCCATATTAAAATTCTACAGCCCTTATATATGAGCAACATCACATCTCTGACATCTCCACGATATCCGCATTTGATGTCTTAGCCAGCAGTTCAAATTCAAATTTATTTACTATGCTCCTAGCATTGGTGTACATGCACTTGTTCCAACTCTTACTCATCCTAACACAGCCCATATAGTTACTTGTTCCACGATGACTCAAAGCAGCTCTCGAAATCTCCAATGCCTTGCTTTCCAGATTGCTGCATGTTTCAGTAGAAGCAATGCAAGAATCACTTTCACCTCTGTCTGCAGTTATTGTTAATCTGTTATTCTGTGTATCCCCACAAGCTAGCAATTTTCTGACCCACCAAACACTGCCTCAATAGCATCAGCACTGTTTTTTTTCAAGCACTATTTCTTGCACTGTTGTTTTTTAAGTATATTCCATCCCTGTAGGAGCAGTTTTTCCTATTAACTATAACTGTATTATAGCTATACTTTGACTTTTTAATATTTAACCATCCTTTTATCCATAACAGCAACCAGGCCCTAATGCCACTTGCTCCAATTTACACAAAACTGTTTATGTGAAAGAGTAACAAAAGTTTAATGAACTTTACTAAAAATTTGAAAATAAGATGAAAATAATGAAAATTTGAAAATAAAATGAAAATAATAAAAATTTGAAAAAGAACTCATTTTTTTATTTTTTTGATGCCTATAATTTTTTCTGAATACAACCTGTGAGAAATCCATGTGCTATATTCACAATTAATCTCTGAAAATTAAAACTCAATTTAGACCTCTTGTAGAGTGAATGCAAATTTAAAAATCCTGCCCTGCAACCTACGCTTTTATTCAAGGAGAGTGAGTCACTCACAACAGCCCTCCTTACATGACATGAAGTGTCCACATAAACAGTTTGATTCCAAACAATGCATCAATGTTTAATTCCAAATGAAGCCAGCGAGTGTTACTGATTAGAGGAAAGTGTGCTGCAGTAAAGTGAAATTACTGTCAATATCTTATCAGGACACATGTCGATCAACTATTTGCAGATCTATCTGGAACAGGACATGATACAGTCAAGGAAGGTGTCTTTGTGTTTGTTCAATGTAAAGAGTGTGGGGGATATTAGGCATCAACTCAACGTTCTGTGGTCGTTTATGAGAGCCTGAAGAACAGGGTGGCTGACCTCAATGGAATTAAATTGCAATCCCATCAAGCTGTCAGCTGCCAACCTCAATGCCAGAGCTTGTACTTGTGCATCAGGCAAACACAGTGGCAAGGCAGAATGCACTGGTCCCACAGGAGGTGGTTATTACCAGTGACTCTATTGTCAGGGAAACGGGAAATATGTTGTGCCAGGACAGGTGGATTAGGACCAGGGTAAGTCTGCCAGGGGAAACGCAGACAACATTGTAAAGCAGATACAGCCGAAGCTCTATATAACGACCCTCCAGGGAAATGAGAAAAACAGTTGTTACATTGGAAGATTGTTATATCGACTGTTCATAAATTACCCAACAAAACAAGTAAAAGCTTGAATATTTAATGTAATTCTACTAATACAATGTAGTATAATCTTATTTATAATATGTATTACAGTATTAAATTAACAGAGGAAGAAGCATGCAAAACTTCACAAACTGTATCATTCAAGGCAGTAAATCCTGCATGTCTGAAGCAACTGGCAATCAATTTTTCATCAACTTCATTCCATGCTTAAACACATAAATACATTGCCTGCGGGAAGTTGATTTTGCATCGAATTTTGTTTTCAAGACATAGCACAATTTTATTTAATAGCATTCTTTGGTAGTTTTCATAAAAAGCTGGATTACATCTTGATAAAGTGACTGAAGAACTGATGTCACATTTGATGGTAGGTACCCGGCAGTGATTGCATGTAGGTCATTTACTTGATAATGAGGAGTGCAGTTATCCACAAACAGCAAAATTTTTCTATTCTTCTCACTCATCCTGCATTCTAAGTCGTCCATTCTTCATAGATTTGTGATGATATCCATGCCTTTTGGTTTGCTCAATACATAGTTGGTAATGTTTTCAAACCTTTAAAGCATCGAAGCTTCTGGGCTTTCCCAGTGATTAAAGGAGGAAGCTTCTCTGTGCCTATCATGTTTGTTACTAGGAGAACAGTAATTGGTTGTTTGGCCTTTTTTACCACCATTATATTTCTCACCTTTAACCTCTTCCTGGAACATTTTTTTCTGGAAAATGTGCCGTAACAGATCGACTTTTTTTATTCTACAGATTAAAAGTATGCATCATGTGAATACTCATTGTATAGTTTTATGTATTTTTTATTAATTTTTTCGTAGAAAATACTTGGGAGTATTTAACCCATTTGGGCTATCCGGAGTTATCTCATATCTCGTGTATGCCAAAAAGTGTGGAAATTATACAGATTTTTTTAATAAATTAGTGCTTGAGCTAAAAGAAAGGCACAGAAAAAGTCTTCATTACTCATTATATAAATAAATTTAAAAAAATCAAGTGGAACGTACAAGCAGTAATCGCAAACTAACTACATTCTGACACACGGCCGCCACAAGTGGACAGGCGAGGTAAGCGTTGCTTACGGACGGCAGTTCAAGAGGGCGCAAAAATATTTTTCAATATTGTTTTTGTGAATTATTTTCGTGGGTTCAGTATTGTACATTTAGGATGGCAAATTATATTTTGCTTACTGGCAGCACAGGAACGCATGCTACTGTTCTGACATTGCTGTACAAAATAAGTAAAACTAAAGCCAGTCGTTTGCTGCCAGGCATAAGAAAATCCTGAGAAAACTCGGGATTTACCTGCCTAATGCAAAATTAGCCAGATAAATGCCAGAGAAAATATGTTTCAGTCCTAAATTTGGAGGTATTATTGTTTGCTTCGGGTATTATTGTATCCCGAGGTATTTAGTGTAGTTCCAAATAACTTTTAAAACTAAAAACAAGATATCTCGGGATAATCCATGAATGGGTTAAATAAGTGTTTTACATGATAGCAATTAAAAAAAAAAAAAAAAAAAAAAAAAAGAGTCCAGTTTCATTAGCATTGAAGATTGAAGATTTCATTATGGTTATATGTCAGCAAAACATTTTTTAAACAATTTTCCATCCATTCCTTTGTAGCTTCACTGTCCGTGGCTGAACTTTCACCGCATGCTTTTTTGAAAGACAGGTCATGACGAGTCTTAAATTTCTGGAACCATCCATCTGAACTTTTAATTCCTTCAATATCCATTTGATGTGCAAATAATTCAACCCTAGCTTTTAAAAGGTTTACCATCTATGGGAACTTTTTTTCACGCATCATCAGCCATTTCAAAAGTTCCTTTTCAAGATTCGGATACTTCACATTTTGTACTGAAATTCTTTCTGGTGAAGATTTCTCTAAACTTTCAATCTTTTTCCCAATCTTTCACACTAGTGAACAGAGTACTCTTAGGAATGAGGAACTGTTTGGCGATGTCAGTCTTAGAATGCACACCATTATCTACAGCTTGCAAAATCCTAATTTTTTGCAATTGGCAAAGCTATCCGCTTTCTTGGAGCCATACCAATAAACATATATCGTAACTGACTTTCAGCCGATGTTCATCCAATTACCGCACTGTGAGAAAAGAGTATTGGAAATTTTAAAAACAATTTCTAACAGACAGGCTGCAATTACTCAATATATTTGAAGCGTTCTGTTATTTTTAAATGTGAATATGGTAATGTTCAGAAAATTCAGATTAAGGGATAGAAATTTATGGTCATTATAGAGAAATCCTTTTATTTTCAAAGCCGTTATATTGAATGTAAAATAGCATTAGAATGAGAAATTGGCCAGAACCAACCACATAGGACATTATAACGTGTTAGAATGTTAAAAAGAGGGTTACGGTACTATAAAGAACTTCAACTTTATCATCTTTTGAGGGCACAAAAGGTGATACTGTTGTACATGTTGGCACTAATGATATAAGGGTAGATCTGAGGACTTAACAAGTATAGGGCAATGTTGGGAAAAAGTGCGAGTTAGGACTATATTTGAAAGTGCCTGCATTTTGCCCAGACAAGACAGGAGGAAGTACATGCTGAGAGCCTTCTCAATCAATTTGGCCCTGGAGAGAATGTGCAAGGCTCGTGGGGTAGAATTTTTAACAATGTGTAGTCTGTGCTTGTTAAGAGGAGAGACTGTTTTTACAGGAATAGGGTACACTTAAATAGATGGGGTGCAAAAATATTTGCTGATGCTAGATGGCACTGATATGCGAGTCAGAAAACTGCTAGCTTGGGGGGATATGAAAACTAATATATTAACTAGAGCAATGGGCAGTGGTGAAAGTGATTCTTACACTGCTTCTATTGAAACATGCAGCAGCCTGGAAAGCAAGGAACTGGGAATTTCAAGGACAACTGTGTGTTCTTGAAACAAGGAATACAATGGCTGTGTTAGGGTAACTAACAGGTGTAAGTATACTTGCATGTACACCAAAGGTAGCAGCACAGTAACTAAATTTGATGAATTTTTAGTGCTGGTGAAGTCATCGAATGCAGACATTGTGGGGATATCCAAGTTGTGGTGTCACTCAGATATAAGGGGTACAGAATTTAGCATTAGTAGAGGCATATGATGTAAGAAAACAAGCTTATACAACATAAAAAAAAAAAAAACAAAAAAAAAAACACATCCCATTTCACCCATCCATTCGCTCCAAAAGCTTATTCCAGCAATCAACTACCACTGACTAAAGCATCCACACATCTATTCTACAACTGTCTTTTCTCAATTTAAGCCCCATCACATTCATAATCTGAGCAAGAGGAACAATCCCATCAGCATTCAGCTTCCCAAACCATTCAATGCCTTACACACCTCAATCAGATCACCTCACAGGTAGTTAAGCCTTTCTTGGTGAGAGCATCCCTTTGTTCTTCCTCACCAATCTTGTTGCCCTTCTGTGTACTCGCTCAAGCAATTCTACATCCTTCCTAAAATGAGGCCTCCAGACCTGCACACAGTACTCAAGGTGTGGCCTAACCACTGCCTTATACAAGGGGATAATCACCTTCTTATTCCTGCTAGAAAAATTGACAAGACACCATGAGCTACTCTTGCAGTCTGCACTACTCAGAAAACTTCATATCTGACTGCACAATTACCCCCAGGTCTTTTTCATTCTCCACCACCCTGAATGCAGCACCACACAGTTGGTACATTACTCTAGAATTACTGCTACCCATATGCATTTGCCAATGTTAAACTTCAGTTATCACTTCTCAGCCCATCAACCCAACTTTTCTAGATCCTGCTGCAGTAGCATACTGTCATTACTGTCAATAACAACCCTGCCAACCTTTGTCGTCTGCAAACTTCAACATTAATCCTAATATACTTTCATCAATATCACTGATAAATATACAAAAAATGGGACCAACACTGAACTCTGGGGGTGTCCACTAATAACATTAGTCCATGAACAGCAGTGTACATGGATGCAAGGAGGTGGCAAAGCAACTAAGCAAACCCTTAGCCATAATTATGAGAGCATCCTTGGACTCAGGGGAGGCCCCCACGGACTGGAGATGTGCAAATGTATGGCTAATTCACAAAGGAAGATCGAAGGGTGACACGAGTAATTACAGACCAGTTAGTTTAACCTCTGTTCTGGGTAAAATAATGGAGTCGCTGGTTAAAGATGCATTTCAGGTTCATCTAGACAAGACTGCAGCAATAATTCAGACACAGCATGGGTTTGTTAAGGGAAAGTCTTGTCTGACAAATTTGATAGGATATTATGATGTGGTTACAAAGGAACTGGATGCAAAAAATAATTTTGATATCATATATTTGGATTTCAGGAAAGCTTTTGACACTGTTGCACATGGAAGACTATTGTACAAATTGGAGCAGAATGGTATTAAGGGTAAGTTGCTACAATGGATAAAAGGATGGTTGAGTGGGAGAAAACAGAGGGTGGTAATTAATGGGTGCTGCTCTTTGTGGATTAATGTTATTAGTGGAGTCCCACAGGGTTCGGTGTGGTCCTCTGTTGTTTTGTATATTTATCAATGATATTGATGAAGGTATATCAGGCTTAGTGTCGAAGTTTGCAGATGATACAAAGGTTGGCAGGGTTGTTAATGACAGCAATGGCAGCGTGCTACTGCAACAGGATCTAGATAATTTGGGCAGATGGGCTAAGAAGTAGCAACTGAAGTTTAACCTTGACAAATGCAAAGTACTGCATATGGGTAGAAGTAAACCCAGAGAAACATATCAACTGTGTGGTACTATACTTAAGGTGGTAGAAAATGAAAAAGACCTGGGAGTAATTGTGCAGTCAGATATGAAGTTTTCTGAGCAATGCAGACAGGCTGCCAGGGCAGGTCATGGGGTTTTGTCAATGATATATAGGAATTTTGCTAGCAGGGAAAAGGAGGTGATTGTCCCTCTGTATAAGGCAATGATCAGGCCATACCTTGAGTACTGCGTACAGGTCTAGAGGCCTCATTTTAGGAAGGATGTAGATTTGCTTGAGTGTGTACAGAGAAGGGCAACAAGATTGGTGAGGGGAATGAAGGGATCCTCTTACCAAGAGAGGCTCAAGTTCTGCAAATTGCAGTGGCTGGAGACTAGGCACCTGCACGGTGATCTGATTGAGGTGTATAAGGGCTTGAATGGGTTGAGCACGCTGAATTCTGATGGGATCCTTCCACTTGTTCAGATTAAGGGGGCATAAATTCAAATTAAGAAAGACAGATGTAGAATATATGTGCAGAAATTTGCCTTTAGCCAGCGGGTGGTTAATTGCTGGAACAAACTTCCATCTGTCATTGTGGAAGTTGATAGGTTAAATAAATTTAAGGAGGAACTGGACAAACATTTAGTGGGGATTGTTTTGTAATTTCTTCTTTTTTTTTTTGGCTGATGCTGCATAAGCTCATACACTTGCTTTCTTGCATCACATGCCACCACTACTACTACTACTACATGGATTACCACTCTCTCTTCTCCCACTCAACCATCCTTTTATCCATTGCAGCAACTTGCCCTTGATGCCATACTGCTCCAATTTTTACAGTAGTCTTCCATGTGCAAGTTTTAAAATGTTGATGGACAGTATATGTCTGCAGAAAGAACAGAGAGAAGATGAGGGAAGAGGGGTAATGCACTTAGGAAGTCCATAAAATCTAAGAGAGTGCATCCAGTTTAAATTTGTGGCAAGTGCAATGTTGAGTCAGTTTGGTGTGTCATAAGCACTGGGAAAACAAAAATGAGAGTAAAAGTATGTTAGGCCTAATGACTGTGATGAGTAAAACAAACAAATATAAAGAGAAATAGAGTGAATAAGAATGTCTTATAAAGGGGGATTTTAACTTTCCAGTTATTAACTGGAACTTGTGTGTTGGTCACTCAAATTAGTAAGCTAAATGTTGATGGCATTCTTACTCTACCTAAGACACCACACATAAAGGGGCACAAATTGACAGATGGTTGCAGGAGAGATGTGTGAAAATTTTTCTTTCAGCCAGAGGGTAGTTGATTGTTGGAACAAATATCCATATGTTATGGAAATGGGTAATTTGAATAAATTTAAGGAAGAATCAGACAAATTATTGAAGAGGATGGACAGGTGGAGGAAATATTTTTTGGCTGATGCTGTATAAGCTTGCATACTTGCAGCATTTTTTAAAACTACTTACTACCAGTGTGCAAAATTGGTAGGTGGGTAGGCAAAAATCCATGCCTTTTTATACATTTCTTTGTTTTCAATATCTAAAAATATTAGAATTTTTACCTTTTCTGCAAAAAACTTACATACCTGACAAACTTGGGTGAACAGAATTTAGGATTAAAGATCCACATATTTTGAACTGTATTTTCAATATTAAGCAGCAACAATAATCCAGTATGCAAGAGAGAAATATGCATGGGGAAACTTTCAGTCATAATAATGTATTTAATTAAAAAATGTTCTGCAAATCAACTCTCAGGAAATCCTGAGACTAGGATTCTTCTATTTAAAGCCTAAAGATATTGGTGTAGCGATTCTGCAAAATTAAACCAGATTTTGTAATAACTGAGAGGAAAGTGGAGGAGAAATTGTTGAAGATAAACATAAAAAAGACATCCAGGATGGACGGGATCTATCCAGTTATATTAAAGGAGGCAGCAAAGGAAGTAAGCAAACCCTTAGCCATAATTATGAGAGCTTCTTTGGACTCAGGGGAGGTACCCATGGACTGGAGATCTGCAAATATGACCACCATTCACAAAGGAGGATCAAAGGGCAACACAAGTAATTATAGACCTGTTAATTTAACTTCTGTTCCAGGAAAATTAATGGAGGCACTGGTTAAAGAAGTACTGCAGGATCATCTAGACAAGACTTCAGTTATAGCTCGGACACAGCATGGTTTTGTTAAGGGAAAGTCTTGTCTGACCAATTTTATTGGATACTATGGTGTGGTCACAAAGGAACTGGATGCAGGGAATAACTTTCATATCATATATTTGGATCTTAGAAAGTCTTTTGATACTGTTGCACATGGAAGACTGCTACACAAATTGAAGTAGTGTGGCATTAGAGGCAAATTGCTGCTATGGATAAAGGGATAGTTGAGTGGGAGAAGACAGAGAGTGGTAATCAATGGACACTGCTCATCGTGGACTAATGTTATTAGTAGAGTCCCTCAGGGTTTAGTATTGGGTCCATTGTTGTTTTCTGTATTTATAAATTATATTGATGATGGTATATCAAGCTAAATGTACAAGTTTGCAGATGATACGAAGGTTGGCAGGGTTGTTAAGGACAACCCCATTACTAATGAGAGTACGCTGCTGCAACAGGATCTAGAAAAGTTGAGCAGATGGGCTGAGAGGTGGCAAATGAAGTTTAACATTGACAAATGTAAAGCACTATATATGGGAAGCAGCAACCCCAGAGTGATGTATCAACTCTGTGGTAATACACTGACAGTGGTAGAGAACGAAAAGGACCTGGGGGTAATTGTGCAGGCAGATATGAAGTTTTCTGAGCAGTGCAGACGGTCTGCAAGAGTAGCTCATAGTGTCTTGTCAATGATATACAGGAATTCTAGCAGGGACAGGGATGTGATTATTCCCTTGTATAAGGCACTGGTCAGGCCACACCTTGAGTACTGTATACAGGTCTGGAGGCCTCATTTTAAGAAGGATGTAGAGCTACTGGAATGAGTACAGAGAAGGGCAACAAGATTAGTGAATGGGACATAGGGTTGCTCTTACGAAGAAAGGCTTAAATTTTGAAAAATTACAGTGTCTGGAGACTAGGCACCTGTGAGGTGATCTGATTGAGGTGTATAAAGCCTTGAATGGTTTGAGCATGCTCAATGCTGATGGAATTTTTCCTCTTGCTCAGAATAATCATTTGAGAGGGCATAAATTCAAATTGAGGAAAGACAGATGTAGGATAGATGTACAGAAGTTTGCCTTTAGCCAGCGGGTGGTTGGTTGGTGGAACAGACTTCCATTCTTTGTTGTGGAAGTTGATAGCCTAAATAAATTTAAGGCTGAGCTGGACAGGTACTTGGAACGAACAGAGGGGTGAAATGGGAGCATGTTTTTTTTTGGCTGATGCTGCATAAGCTTGCTTTCTTGCATCATATGCCTCTACTAATGCTAATGCTAATACCATTATAAGCACTCACTACTAAACATTAAGTATAATTCTTTCTGCACAATAGTTTGGATTTATTCTATATAAACTCCACACAACAAAGAGGTAATGTGGATGTCTTTAAACTATCAAAACCACTTATCTATGCCAAACCATGCTAGAAGAAAATTCATTCAGTTTGTCCTACTGTAAAAGGGCACTTGAATCTTGACAAAGTCAATAAATAAATCTAATTCTCTAGTATTGTGAAAACTTTCATTTGGCTTGCAGAAGATTACTCTACCGTACTACGTGACTGTTCAAGCACACTGTATTTACTCAGCTGCTAAGGCTATTTTCTGAAGATGAGCAATAGTTGTTGCTCAGAGCTCTATCATAATGCATTACAATAATTTTTTGATAGTTTCATTACTTTAAAAAGCAAAATGAAAGATTCCGTTCTATTTAATTGCATTAACAATTCAAAATACCATTGTTGCTAAGCCCACCAAATTTATATGTCCAGTTTCATTTTTTTTATTTCAAATGTACACAAAAATGCACATGATAAAATCGAT
This sequence comes from Mastigoproctus giganteus, assembly GCF_048544385.1. Taxonomy (NCBI): domain Eukaryota; kingdom Metazoa; phylum Arthropoda; class Arachnida; order Uropygi; family Thelyphonidae; genus Mastigoproctus; species Mastigoproctus giganteus. The sequence continues at coordinate 15,845,794 of NC_143587.1, read as the reverse complement.
ATCATTTCATTTAAACTTTCCTTGCTAAGGCCACAAGATTTACATGTCTAATTTGATTTTTTCCCTTTCCGATGTATGTGAAATCCATGTGATTAAATCACAACATATTTGAAGTAAAGGTAAAAAAGAAGTAAACTGCAACCATTATCACAATCCAATGCAGGATGGAAGCCTCCTTAACATTTATTATTATTTTTATTATTATTATTATTATTATTATAATCCATATGGTGTAGCAAGGAAGCCCGATGCTTATGCTGCACAGACCAAAAAAAAAAAAAAAATTGAGAGAGAAGTAGAAAGGAATCACCAAGAAAAAGAAGAATAATGATATCCAGCTCAGGACCCTGGATGTGCCAAGCCCATAATCACCAGATGTGAACCCCTGGGGCATGGGGCTTGAACCCCGGTCTATTCAGAGCATGTGCTACTGCACTCCCACTCAGCTAAGGAGGCTTTGAGCATAATTGATATACTGTAGTGGTCACAAATTATTAGAGAGGTTGGACAGGTGACAAAGAGATATTCCCAGAATTTTCTAAACGAGGGGTTAAGATGGTTTAAGGCTGAGGCTAAAAAGGTGTTCACTAGAATCATTAAGCTATAATCATCATATATGAGCAAATAAATCCACACTTTTTGATCATGGGGACCCCTTTAGCCACTACCTGGGGGTAACTGTAAAGTCAGATGTGAAGTTCTCTGAGCAGTGCAGATGGACTATTAGGGGAGCTCATGGGATTCTGTTAATGATATACAGGAATTCTGGCAGCAGGGATAAGGAGGTAATTATCCCATTGTATAAGGCAATGGTTAGGCTACATCTTGAGTACTGCATACAGGTTTGGAAGTCTAATTTTGGAAAACGTGAATCTGCTGGAATAGGTGCAGAGAAGAGCAATGCAATTAGTGAGGAGAGTAAAAGGGTATTCTTACCAAGAAAGACTTCAGTTTGCAAATTACAGCATTTGGAAACTGGATAGTTGCAAGATCTGATTGAGATGTTTAAAGCTCTGAATGGATTGAATGAGCTATATATTGATGGCATCCTTACTCTACCTTAAACAACACGCAAGAGGGGGCATAAACTTAAATTGAGGAAGGATGGTTTCAAAATAGATGTGCAGAAATTTGTTTTCAGCCAGCAGGTGGTTGACTGCTGGAACAAACTTCAATCTGGTGTTGTGGAAGTGGGTGGGCAGATGGGCAGGTGATACTGGAAGTGTATATATATATATATATTTTTTTTTTTTTGGCTGATGCTATATAAGTTTGTTTTTTCTTTTTTTTTAATCATTTGCCATTATAAATACTAATCAGATTACATAAACTGTTTCTTAAGAGAAGCATGATTTTGATTTAGCTAGCTATTACTTATGCTAGCCCCTTGGCAGACCAGCATACTTAATGGCTCAATCAGTAGCACATGTGGCCTCTGTAAAGGTCAAAGTTCATATAGTTAATGATGGGAGATATTTTGACCTTGGGAACTTTATCCTGTGCCAAGTTAGTTAGCCTCAAGAAGAGTTAATCTTTTTTTTTTAATTTTCACCCTGCAAAACAGATACAATAACCTTAAAAGAAATACAATAAACATGCATAATAAATACATATAACAGACACATAGTAAACCATATTCTTTTAGCTTCTGCTGCAAAGAAATCATGCAAGTTGTGTCAAATTGCAGCAAAGTATCTAAACCGGCTACAACATATATTAAAGCAAGAGGGAAAACTCAATCAGGTTAAAATCTGTCTAACTTATTTCAAAGAATTTTCATATATATCTGTCCTTTTATATTTTCTGGATTAATACTTTTAATATAAAACTTCCTAGAAACTCTGGTAAAAAATATACTATAACCCATTTCTGTTTAAAAATATAACAGTAAAACCACTTTTTAAAATTTTGGGATGGGGAAACAATTTGTTTACACATATTTATTATTATTACAAGTAATCCAGGTTAAAAAAAAAAAAAAAAAAAAGTATTAGTATTGGCAATGATGTAAGGAAGAAAAAGTGAACCAGCAAAAATTATCCACTTCAACACTAGGTAGAAATTTATTCCAACATTCAATTACTCTCTGGCTGGATGCAAATTTTTGCACGTATATTCACCTAGTTTCTTCTAGACATCTGTAAATCCCTCCCCCCCCCATTTTTTTTTTTTATTTACACAAGCTCTATTTCTGCAAGGTTAGGTGGTAAGTGGCTCCGATAGTTAATGATCCTTTGGCTTAAAAAAAAACTAATGATCTTTTATTCATTTAAACCCTTAAAACATCCATAAAATACAATTTCTAGATTTGTCAAATCTGTTTCAATTAAAATTTATGAAATGGGGAATGAAAATTTTCTAAATATTTCTGAACAGAGGCTGAAATAAACATATTTGAAGAAAATAATTTTAGTATACACAAGTTTATATGTAATTTTTATCATCTGGGCATCTAGAAACCATATTAATCCATTTTTAGGTATGACAAAACAGGTTGCATGGGAGATCATTTAGATCAGGAGTTCTAAAACTTTGCTATACCACAATCCTCTAAAATAATAAATGAATTTGTGTGAATCCCCCTTGCCCTACCATAAATAAAATGAATAATTTCATTTTTGTTAGAGTGTGATGAGAAAGAAATATACTACTTACTTTTAAAATTACATTTTAATTATTAAAAAAATTTAAATAAAATAAATGTTTTAAATAAATAAAACATTTATATAAACAATGATTTATATAAATAAAATATTTTATATTTATACGGATTTATATTTAAATTTATATAAATAATAATATAAATATAATAAAAATTACATAAAATAAAATTTATATAAATGATTATATAAAATAAAACTGTTGCACTGTAAATAAACAATCCCATTAAAATCTAAGGCAAATTTAAAAATAATTTTGCATCCATTCTGCCTTCTGGAGAAGACAACCCACAGTTAGCACTGATTTAGACAGTTTTTCAGCAGAGCATGCTCAAATTTTTAATGGATAAAAATGAGAAAAAGAATTTTAATTTTCTTCAAAAGTGCATCAAGAAGGTATTAAAAGTCAACATGGTCTTCACATACATGCTAACAAGTAAAGGTGGTTACACAATTAATTAATATTTCAACATCATAACTTCAAATAAGTTGAAATAAACTTATTTGAAGAAAATACATTATAGTGTATACACAAGTTTACACACAACTTTTACCATCTGGGCAGTGGTGGGAATCAAAAATTTTAAAAACTGGTTCTCTATTGCCTTACTCCCCCTTTTCAAGGTAAAAAAAAAAAAAAACCCAAACAGACCAAAAGTAGCATAGCTCGCATGCCATTCGGTGTTAAACAGCTTTTAGGGACTGGCTCAGCAAACTCAGGAAATTCTAGGAACAGGTTCGCTCGGACCAGTGTAAACCAGCTGAATCCCACCACTGCATCTGGATATCTAGAAACCATATTAATTCAACATCAGGTATGCCAAAACTTCAGGTTCCATGGGAAATCATTTAGATCAGAAGTTCAACCTTTGTATATATCACAATCCTTTAGACCAGCATTTCCCAAACTGGGGTCCGTCCAGTGGGGCCACGAAACGGTGGTCAACCAAATATATATATGTGCATATAACATATGCATGTTATATACCTTCTTGATGCACAAACTTTTTTTGATATTTGAAGGGGTCTGTGAACTTTTTTTTGATTTTTGAAAGGGTCCATAGATCTCAGTAATTTGGGAACCACTGCTTTAGACCACAGATTTTTAATTGATAAAATGAGGAAAAGAATTTTCTCCAAAGATATTGTGAGAAGGCATCAAGAAGGTATTAAAGTCTTCATGCATGTGCCAAGAAGTTAAGGTCGACTTAGGTAGTTACACAATTAATACGTGTGGTGGGATCAAACTTAATCAAACCAATAATAAAAAAATATTATTAATAATACTATGCCTTGAACTAATAATATTATGCTATAATGAAAATAAATAAAATCTTACACTAAGAAGCTAATATTTTTTTCATTCATGATGCAGCGTGCGTTATGAAACTTAACAAAATTACCTGAATTCACAGGCATATACTATTTAATAATCCATTAGGAAAAGCAAACACTAATCATCTAAATCAGATCCATGTAAAAATTAAGTCATAACGGTGTCATATATAAGTAAACACTTATTTTCTTTTTTATTTTTCCCTATCTTCTTAGGCAGACACCTATCATAAATAAAATAAATATATAAATTACTGATTACATACTACTTATTTAGAATACTATCTAAAATTCATATTTCATTCTTATTTAGAATTTCCATATAAAATTAGTATTTGATTCTTATTTTGAATTTCCATGTAATATTATAACCTCTAATTCTTTAACTATTCATATAACTGCAATTTATCTAACCCATTCAGAGCTGAAATAAAAACTAATTGAACTAGCTTTTTCCAGTTTTTCATCTCTCTCTCTCTCTCTCTCTCTCTAATTAAAAAATTACATCACCTATTCCTTTCTTAAAAATTTTAATTTTTTCAAATTCTAAGTTTCCTCATTCTCCCCAGTGTTGTCCTAGAACACTACAGGTTCAACAACCTTTCATTTTTAGAATGACACATATAGAAATGTCATTTCACAAGGAAAATGCATAAGAAACAATATGCTCTGCCTCTAAAAGCAAAAAAATGTATGAGGAACAAAAATGCCCAACTTTGAATATATATTCTGAACACAGTTCCTTAATACTCAATTTTCAGAGAACACTCTCAAGTTTACTCTTATAACATACAGAGGGTTTGGACTTGGCCAGATCACACTGTCCTACTTAAAGTCCCAGGGGCTCACATCTGGTGAGTATGGGCTTGGCACACCCAGGGTCCTGAGCTGGATATTATCATTCTTCTCTTCCTTGGCGATTCCCTTCTACTACTGTCTGTTTGTTTGTTTCTCTCTCTCAGGGTAACTTGGAAATTTTTTTTTGGCTGGTGCAGCATAAGCTTCAGGCTTCCTTGCACCATAGGGCTAATAATAATAATAAGGCAAATTTACTGAGATTGCTCTGGGGAGGCCAAAGTTGTGGCCCTAAAATTAGCATCACTGGAGCCCTGGGGCTCTCTATGATATTATTTTTAGGGCCTCTAAACATATGATCTCCAACAGTATTAGTCCCCCACCTTACAAAACCAAGGAAAAAGGCAGAAATGGCTGAGAGCATATTATAATATCAGAGAATTTTAAGTTTTCCCAGCATGCAATTTTGCCGAAAAGTAAATTTATTTCAAAATACTAGTAGACATTTTCTGATATAGCCATGTAACATAAATTTTTGCTATGTGTCAAAGATTAATCAAATTTACTGAATAGCTACACAGCACTGACCAAAAAATTATTTTAAGTAATGTAGTTTTTCACGAGATGTGATTAAAAAGTTTGGGAACTGACTTTGTATCTTGAAAATGAAGTGCTGTAACATGTTTGGTAACTCACTCAGATTTACTACATCGTACTACATCTAACTCACTCAGATGTAGTAATGCTGTTATGTTATTTTGGTTTTTAGGAGCATTAGCAACTAAGGCCATATTGCTCCGGGTATGTGCGGTGGTCATTCCCTGACCTTTCCGCATCCTCCGTATTTGGTGGTCACGGGCGATGTAGCAATGCACAAACTGCCTATTTATCTAGAGTCAGTCTGAATTAGCACACAATAAAGGGAAGGTGTTTTATCTGTTTCAAATTATAGAAACGTGTAACAGAAAACCCACAAAACATCATTTGGAGAAAATACTATATGGTTTGCAAGTCGATGGAAGATGATCTTTGCTCTGGCTGCTCTTCAACTTCAAATAACAATGACCGTTCGTGTTTGTGATCTGATCAGGAGTGAGTGATATTTTAACTATTTGTGAAGTTTCCAAAAAAACTGCTATCTGTTACAGGAGAAGTCAATCAATTTTAACAGAAGATTTGGGAATGCTATGTATTTCAGCAAAGCTTGTGCCTCACACCCTCACTGATGATCATAGAGTGGCAAGTTCTCGCATGCCAAGATCTTTGCCAACCCACACTTTGTTTCTTCCATTATTTGGTGAGGAATTGTTGGTGTATATAGCCTTGGCCTGAAAACAAAGGCCCAGTAGTCTCAATGGACAATTCCATCTTCTCCAAGTCCAAAAAAAGGAAGGAAATCTTGATAAAATGCGAAGAACATGCTTACGTTTTTTTGACTAACAGGGCATTGTTCATTGTAAATTTGATCCAATGGTCCTACATCGAACCAGGAATACTACAATACCTTTCAAAGAAAACGGCCAGAAAAGTGTTCTTCGGGGAATTGGTACATGCATAATAATAGCATCCCTACATACTTAGCATTTCCTATCTCCTTAGGCAGACACCTATCATAAGTAAAAAGGCAAACAGAATATGAAGTGCTTACAAAGCTTCGTTGCAGTGGTACCCATCTAGCATACATACTGGATTTAACTCCCTGTGATTTTTTTGTTTCACAAGCTAAAACCAACTTGAAAGGTCACAGATATGCAATGACTGAGAAAATTATTTGGAATGCAATACAAGAATTATTAGGAACCAAGAATCTGACCAGGAGTTGCAGAAGTGTTGGAATTGTACTACTTTGAGAAGATCCATCTGAATAGCTGGTAAGTTTAATTTACTGTGTGGGCAACTCACAAAGTTAAGCCCCCTTGAAAGATCACAGTTATGCAACAACTGAGGAAATTATTCTGAATGGAACAGAATTAAAAATTGTGACCAGGAGTTGCAGAAGTGTTGGAAATGGACTACTCTGAGAAATCCATCTGAATAGCTGGTAAGCTTAATTTCCCAAATATTAGTTCACTCCCTGAATTGCTGATCACACCTCATATATTTATGGTATATCAGAAAAAGTATGAATGTATATTCTATGTGGTCAACATATGTACATCATAGTAATTCTCATACAGTAACAAACCGGTTTTACATTTCGGTTCATATGGACTCAAACATAACATCATTGCAATGACAAAATATACTGCTTGTGCAATGATTTTTTTTTCTATTGTTAGGCATTTGTTTTTTGGGTGTGATATGAATCCCATAAACTCTTTTCTATGGAAGAGTATCATATAATTTGGTGCAGATATTAAAATTCCAGAAATTTAATTTCTAACAGATTTCCCACAGGGCTACTTTTCATCTTTACAATTTAGTCATTGCAATGAGAAATAGCTTCTATGTCTCGTATTTATTTACTGTACAATCAGATACGAAGTTTTCTGAGCAGTGCAGACAGGCTGCCAGAGCAGCTCACAGGGTCTTGTCAATGATATACAGGAATTTAGCTAGCAGGGATAAGGAGGTGATTACCTTTTTCATAAAGGCAATGGTTAAGCCACACTGTGGTACTGCTTACAGGTCTGGAGACATCGTTTTTGGAAGGATGTAGAACTGCCGAAATGAGTACAGAGAAGAGTAACAAGATTGGTGAAGGGAACAAAGGGTTTCTCTTAACAAGAAAGGCAATTTGCAGAACACCTGCAAGGTGTTCTGCAAATTGCCTTTCTTGTTAAGAGAAACTTTCAGAACACCTGCAAGGTGTTCTGCAAATTGCAGCATCTGGAGACTAGGCACCTGCAAGGTGATCTGATTGAGGTGTTTAAGGCTTTGAATGGTTTGAGTAAGCTCAATGCTGATGGAATTCTTCCTCTTGCTCAGATTACACACTTGAGGAGCAAAAAATTCAAATTGAGGAAAGACAGTTACTAATGCTAATGCCAATTGACAGTCCATAATTGGGGAACTAATAAATGCACAAGGAAGCTTGAAATATAACAATTCTGAATGTAAGAGGAATATTCAACCAGCTGAAAAAATAAATAAGTAAAATACTGAGTGCAGATCTCTTTCTTTGTAAATCTTTGGGAATGCCTTTTGACAGCAGACCATTGTTATAAATGGAAAATGGTAACATTTCTGAAGAGGATAATATCTGCAACATTACTGATTGGGTGAAATGGGAAAGTTTTTTTGGGTTTTTTTTTTTTTTTTTGCTGATGCTGCATAAGCTTGCTTTCTTGCATCATATGCCCTTGCTAATGCTATTTAATTTTCTCCTAGCTCTGCAATATCTAAATCTAATTTCTTCTATTGGAAGGAGTGCTGTTTACGAAATGAAAGTAAACTGTACACAAAAATTTTCATGAATGTAATTTCGATACATTTTATATACTTGGAAATTTAATTTTCTAAGTTTATAAAGAACACAAAAATTCGTTGTTAACAATTCCAGCAGTTTAAAATTATGATGAAAATGACGATGAGGTAACTCACAGTTATATTAATTTGGATATATCTAAAGATTATTCGCACATAATTTAAAATACACAAATCTAATTTTAGTAATTTCGAAAACGATCGAGAATAGATCGATTTCTTAGTGTGCTAAAATTGTAAAATTCCATCCAGATCCTTTTTAATACCCACTAAAACATAAATATATATGACGTATCCAAAGCTTGGCATTTTTCTAGGGTAACATTGCAGAATTAACAAAACAATTTCATTTTTAAAGAAACACAGTTGTGGCCTTCAGATAACAACGTATATCCAAGGTGGGGAACACACCCTACCGGTAGGTATAAAAAACACTGCGGAAAGCATCAGATCGCTAGCGTTAACCGTTACCACGGCACCGGCTCCTCCTGCGTTGACCGACGGAGTAAACTATCGGCAGAGACGGTAACCTGTATTTGATATCCAGGGTGGGCGACATGTCCCTCAAATAATCTTCGCTTATGCCCTCTCACTATGCACAATCCATTTGAAAAGCAAACACTTATTAAATAACAAAAGCATCAATCTTTTAAATACCTGAGTGGCTCCAGGAGTGGAGGATGTTGGCTTTTTCCACTAAAATCCCTGCATCATCGTTGAACACTAATACCCACCGCCATTGCACTTGTCCATTACAGCTCCTAAAGGTTGAAATCCTGTACTGACTAACCGATTAACTGTCATCGCTGCGTACTTTTCGATACCTGTAGGTGGCACCACGAGTCGTGGCGCTAAATTTAACGATTTCACTTTGTTCGGCTTTTGCAAACGCAGGTGGTTGGGAAAGGAGAAGTTAAACTCGTTTGTGGCTTTGGCAGTTTTCTCTCCTCTTACGAAACTGTTTGGATTTAAAAAGTGTACTACATCGTTTCAATGACAATTAATCCGCTTCCGGGGCAAAACCGCAATTTGAACAGCTGGGTTATATAAACTAACGGATGCGGTGGTTATCATGCGAAAATGTGTACGCTGTTCCAAAAGGATTACTTCATCGAGATTTATAAGGATAGATATCTGGGGAGAGAAAATTTGTTTATTTAACATTAAACATTTAGCGCCTGGGTGAGCAAATCTGTAACTCCACCAGAGGCAAAACTATAAAGTCTGTTACCCGCCCCCTCCCACTGCCGAACGACTCCCACATAATCAGGAGCGAGCCGTCTCGAGGGTGAAAGGGATGCGCTTCACCCGGGCGCCAACGTTCAAGGGAAGTCTGAAAACCTGAAACTTACATACACATATTTAGAAAATTTTAAAGCAAGCGCCAAATTTCAATGGGCACCAGGACGCTACGTACCCTAGGAAAGCACCTGCACATAATCTTCAAGAATCATACCAAACTAGCCGTCTGCCTCCATTGACTTCTTGAATGTCTCAATGATGGCAAACTTGGCAGTATGGTAGTTTCGCCACTAAACTGCTCACCTGCTTAAAGGTCCGGGTTCAAATCCCACAGACAATTCAAGAAACATTAAGATCTTTTCAATGTGCGTTTTTTTTTTTTTCTTTTTTATCCAGCAAACAAATAAGCCGGCTCAAGATTCGATGACGTCTCGTGGCCTCAGTTTCCTGGGCACTAACCCAAAAAACCTATCCTACTGCTAAACTATTTATTTTATACTTACCCTTAGATTTAACACTTATCTTTGGTTCAAATAACATTTGGCTGTACCCTTCATTAGATTAATTTTTTTCTTTTCTTTTTTTTTTCTGGGAATATGATCACCTGTTTTCAATTATCCTCACATTGGGAAAAGTTTAAGTTCGGAAACAGGTCGTCAGACGTAAATATCCAGTGCTCCATATTTCGTGTGTTTTAAGGCTGTATTGCCTGTTTGGTAATGAAAACCTTCCACGTGGTACTAACTCAGTACCATCTAACTACTAATGAGGGAACCCCACTTTCTGCCGAAAACAGGATATAAGAAAACAAACTGCAGTGTAGTCGAAGATTATTGGTCCCCAAGAGACGGAGGCCAATGTCCTAAGCGGAAATGCTTTTTAGATAAAAAAAAAAATAATAATAATAATACAAATAAACGCTAATAAATCAGAAAATATAAAATCAAAAACGATCAACAGCATTTGATTTAAGGGATTTAAGATTAACTGTCCAGTCAATCGGAATCCTATATAACATATTGACAATATCTGATATGTAAATATGGTTAATTAATCTTAGGAATGTACCAAGAGTTATCTCCCGCAATAACAATTAACGTGCTCACACAAAAGCTCTGTATACTAACCCCATTTGCTCTCACCTCTCCCTGAGGTTTATATGCACCCCTTGTCCCCAGTGAATTCTAAATACATATGTCTAAATTTAACGCTAAGTTGGTAATCCTCTTAGAATACTCAAACCATTTATCTTCAAGAATGGTAAAGAATTTAAACGGTACAGTGTTATTTATCACGTGTTTAATTCTCCATAAAAAGCTAATAAGATTTCAGGAGTGCTCTCCTAGAACTCTACCCCTTGGCTACAATCGAGACTTGCTAGGTTTCAAAATTCGGAGAATACTGGAGAGGAAAGTCTGATATTCGTATCCAGTGCCTGAAATTCTCTTAATTCGAATCAAATTTGCAGTTTTTAATAAATCAATTTTAGAGCGCTATTAAAGGCAAACGGAATACGTCACGTTGTAAGAAATGTCACTGCAAACGCAGAAGTGCTATTTTTGTATTGCTGGAATTCTATACTTGAGCCTGTGCATGTATTGATTTTCACCTACACACATTCCAGAAAGGTTTCTTTTCTTTCTTTTTTTCTAATAATTTGTGTTATTGCTTCTCTGAACTTTCTCAGAAACAATAACAGATTTATTTGGGGAACTGGATTTTTATTGAAAGGAAAATGGTAGTTGAAGGATGCAAGTGGAATTATCACCTGCATCATAACATTTTCTGGGTATCCTTTCAGCATCTTATTCGGTGAAGCAAAAATAAATATATAAACTATATATTCAATTTATTTTCAAGCTTTAATTTCCACAATTCCTGCTTCTGATTCAAAACAACTGTTTTCCATTTATACACTAAGCCTAAATATATAATATTTTGTATATTAGATTCTGTGTTCGTTTGGTAAGATACACCGAATACACCTTAAAATACGCTATATACTATTAGTAAATGAGATTTATTCATACTGATAGCAAATACTGACCTTTAAGAATCAGGAAGTATCTTGGCATGCCAGAGCTTAAATAAAATAGTAATCCAAGGCCTCAAATACTAACCGTAATACTGATAATTCTTCACTGAAATAAGAACTGTGACAGCTCCTTCTGCTCAGCTGTTCTAATGGCTCCATCTAACGACAAAATATAAAATGAGGAATAAAAGCGAATTTTAAAAATTAACGATATTTTATCTTTAATTTGAAAATTGAAATACTTAGACTTGTTTCAATAAATGCAGTCAATAGATCAATAAAAAATGATTTACAAATAAAGCAGCATTATCTAGTGGCACGCGTACCATTTGGTATAGTAAAATGGTCTCTCGACGGCGGTTGTAATTAAGAAATAAATATAAAATAAATTCCTTATTAATATTCTATTATATTTTTGTATTTTATGTTAACATTTATGTCAATATTTCAGGAGACTTTGGCCTTCTCTTTACTCCATCTAGTAAAAAATTTCTGTACGCAGTTTTTCTGGTGGAAGAGGACAATATGTCGACGTCGTCTGATTTCTGAGATGCGCAGACGATAAGATAAAGCAACAAAAGTTTTTAGACACGCTTTCAATATTTTCAATATGGAGTGAATGTTGTTGTTGTTGTTGAATTTTAGGAGCATCAGCGGCGACTAAGGTAATAATTGCCTCTTTTATATTATACCCATTTGCAACTAGTTTTCTATTTCGTTATATAATGACTTATGTTTATCTTCGATCTGACTTTTTAATGATTTTGACCTTGAAGAAGATATCTGTTGTAATTAATTTTTTTTCCTCAGAATTGTACCATTGTATTGTGGAGTCATTTTCAGATTATTGTGTGTATGGACAATTCTCAGCTTCAAAGACTTCATTTTGTTTAGTTGGTTGCTTGAATATTATTAAAATGCATTTTTTTTTTTATAAAATTATAACGTCTCTTTTGTAAGTTGCGTTGGCTATTATCCTTGAACAACTAAATTGTTCCTTGATTGACAAATGAAGATAATTTAATCCAGTTATATATGTGTGTGTTTAAAATACATATGTGTGTTATTTATAAAATGGGCGAAAAATCTTTGTAAATATTCCAAAATTGATGACACGAATGCTTATTAGGGACGAACTTATTTTATTTTTTATTTTATTATTTTACCAAATGAAGCATCCAGTATTTCTAGTTCACATTTGTTAGTACAGTAAAATTCCTTATAACGAACTTTTCAGGGTACATGAATCATTTTGTTTTACTGAAATTTCATTCTAAAGAATATTCATCATAAAATAATCTTTTTTTACTTATATATAGATTCTAAAATCGATAAAATACATAAAATGAGAAATACGTATACTACAAAAGTAAAAATACTTTGGGCTCATAGAGCATCGCTTTAAAATCATATTTTATTTATAAGAAATATCAAACACTCATAAATATGTTAGTGTCCGGACAAAACACCCTCAATTAAAGTGCAAAGTAGGACAAAACCGAGTTAGGTAAAATAAAACATGACAAAAGCCCCCATTTTTTCTGTTTTCAGACTTAATTTAAAGTTAATTTTTAATTAGAATCGCAACAACAACCTGTGCGAGAGTTGGAATTTTGCTTTCCATGGGCTTGTGGGGCATGACCACCCAACCATCTGGAAGGCCATTGAAAGTATTAGAAAGGATCAGGCTCTTGTATCAACAGTCCTGATTAAGAATTCTCATGGTGAGCCTCCATGAAAACGAGTCAAACGTCCACAAAGGAGTATCAACAGCGTTTGAAGAACCTATGTGAGTGAGAGGAAGACCTTGAGGGAATTTCTGAATGGCGTAGGTTAGAGCCTCAAGTGGAAGTAAAATGAACTTTAAATGAACCTTAACGCTTAATGAGATTTTCAACATTGTGCTTTATTTGTTTGATTTTTCATAGATACGGTATGATGTTCCTTTAATTATGTTCATTTTTATGAGCTGTATAAAAAATTTTGTTCTCCTGTAAAATAGTGAGTTATAAATTTATAATGGAAGTGTTAATGTATGCTACAATACAATACTTATAATGCCTTCCTTATTGCAGGCTTATAATACAATGAATGTAATATTTTACCTGTCAGAGAAGTGTTCATAAACTACAAATAATAAGAAGAATAAAAATTATGATTTAAAATTTTCGTATTATTATTTGTGCCAGGGGGGGTTTATCCCAGGGTTTCTTTGTCCCATTGGGGTTTTATCCCAAGGAGTTTTGCCCTAAGCAGTTTTTGTCATACACTGAAATATAGTATAGTGAGTACAACATGTTGTTACTTTTCTTCTTCTTATATCTCCTTTTTTAGGATTTATTCCGGTATTACAATGGCTCTCCTCAAATGACTCCATCGAAAAGTCATTCCTTTATTCTTTTTATTCCATTTTCATCTATCTTCCCAATCTCCGTCCATCAGTCCTCTTCTATTGTAGCTGCTCGCACACCTTCTATTCACGTCCTTCTTGGTATTCCTCTCTTTTTCCTTCTCCATGGCTCCTCTGGGCAATCTGTCGTCCTCCATTCTCTTCACATGGCCAAACCACTCCAATATTTTCTTCTCTGTTTTATCAATGATGGGTTTTTTCATATATTAATTACTTTTCATATATTAATATGTAAATTTTGTTTTTAATTTTTAACTTCTTTTTTTTATTTCCATTAATACGAAAATTCAGCTGTTTACGTATAGTGTACTCTTTCGGGTATCTGGACTGTTCGAAGTGAGCAAAAGTCGTTGTTGCAGGATTTTACGAGCATCAGCGGCTAAGGCCATATTGCTCCCTGTACACTGTCTGTAAATTGCTTACATTCTGAGGTCGATTTGCTGGACGAAAAACCCGAGTTTCCGGGAGAAAAAAACATGCTACCCTCGCTTGAGACCCACTGACTTAGTAACTTTGTGAAAAAGTCCATTAAAATTCCTCACGTCATCGACGGAACTTGAACGCAAGTAATTTCCACCCAGTGTGGGGAGGACGGTGATTCTTCCAACTGTGCTACTCACGAGGGCAGTGAATGTTATAAACTGATTAATAAATAAAATACACCCAAATATTTTGAATTAATTTGATGCACTGTACAGTTATACTAATAGGATTCGCAAAAGTTTCATCCCTATAAGAAGTAAAATGCTTCATCTGCGGTCACTGGTCCAATCATGCGCACCTTGCTCTAGTTTTGTTGGTGTGTTAGGAGCGCAGAAAAGTAATCATTACTTGTGTGGATTTTATGAATCTCAAGGCATAACGATTTGAGAATAGATTCCTGCGAAAATCTTAACTTCAACTTATAACATACGTAATTAAACATGCCTCACGGTTATTCTATCGTACAAAATCAATAAGACAACATTATTACTACCTGGCCTTGATTTCGACTCTCCAATTTGGAGTCTTACCTTTGCTACTTACACAGCTATGACCGGAAGACTTCAGGATAAATTGATTAAGTATCTCCTTAAAGTTGATGGACATTTGGATTTCACCACTCTGATTATGAACTGCACTTAAGTCATTATGGCTTTATCCAATTGGACAAATGAATAATGTTACTTCGCCTCAAGTATTTATAGAAGTTATTAAACAGCAAAATAATTAATGGAAACCTGTCACCTGTCATTAATTTTTACATTCCCTCAAGCAACGCTCGCCAATTCAAAACATTTGCATTAAGTATAGAGTAAAGGTGAACAACGCCACTCAATAATATGCAAGAATTTATCAAAAATTAGCCTGAGCTCCACGTTATTTATGCAATTTTAAATGATTTATTGAGACCCTTGAAGTAGAAAATAGAGAAAAAATTTAAATCTACTTTCCACTTAAAGGGTTTTCCCAGTATACTAAACAATATTTCTGGGCAAGTTATATTAACCCCGGGGGCTCACATCTGGTGAGTATGGGCTTGGCACACCCAGGGTCCTGAGCTAGATATCATCATCATTCTTCTCTTTCTTGGTGATTCCCTTCTATCCTTTTGACTCTCTCTCTCTCTCTCTCAGGGTAACTTGGGAATTTTTTTTCCTGGTGCAGCATAAGCCTCAGGTTTCCTTGCGCCATATGGCTGTTATTAATAATAATAATAATAATAATAATAATCTCCTCCAAGTTTACTTGTAAACTTGGAGGAGACTTTAAATGATTCTTGTTTTTTAATGCTACGCAAAAAGTGAGGTTGTTGGCTGTTCATTAGCAGGCACCTTACCTTTACTAACGCAGCGACTCACTTTGAACATGGACTGCGACTACCCACCACCCATAAACTACTAAACATATCATGACCTGAATACTACTATTATGAGCCTTTAACTTTTGTTGTTTTATTCTCCAAGGCCTTTCAGCCATCCTTAAAAACATTTTTTCATTCTTCTTAAGGGACACCATCACCATACAACACAACCATTAATTATTCCGTAGTTATTGACTTGTCTGATTTTTGCGATCTTTCAACACAAGAAACAAAAAAGAAAAATTATCTTTTCTGTCTTACGTATTAGTTTTATTTATCATTTCCCTCAATTGTTTGTTATCAAACTAAAACCACTGAAACAGTTTTATCAGCAAGTGGCCTCTGTTTCTGATTTTGAAGAGAGTGGCGCTGCATTTCTGACGGTCAATTTCAACTTTACTTTTCTTCGATAACAGTCATTGAAATTAGATATCAATAGGCAGTGAAGGATTAACTGAACTTCCACAGAAGGTTGTTAAGGGCTCTTGAAACAAGTGGAAAACTAAGGTAAGTGAAAACAAAATTTGTAAGGCAAGTTTGCTTTTCCTGTAATGGCGGTATTTATCGCATAAAGACACTCCTATCTTCGTATAATAGCGTGTTTATCGTATCTCCCCTCCCCCCCCTCCTCCCTCTCACGGGTAGCATAGTGGATATAATCACTCTTCTCCCACGCCGGGTGGAAGCGCATTTAAGTTCAAATCTCGTCAATCACGCGAGGAATTTACTGACGCTACATAGCCTTAGTTGATTTTGCGCTTAATACCCACACCTGTAACTTTTATATCTTCCGACTATTCTTCAGCAACCATTTATTCCTCATGGATTGAGCTGCCTTGACACTCATTCGAAATAAATAAGTATAAATAGATATTCTTAGGATTATAGACAGGGAGGCTTCTGATTACTATAAGTTTCTGAATAAAAAGGAACACCAACGCTTCTTAAAAAACTTTGCTACTTGATCTTAATTAGATATATGTAGACAGATATTTGTTTTGTACTAGGAAGGAGCCATGGTAAGAGATGGCAAGGGAAACTAACTTCATTTTTACAGAAGCCAATACAGCAGTACTCAGTTAACAATAGGCTATGCATATTTTGTGGAGATTATGGATTTGATCGGTACAATTATGCTGCGTTGGTACCTGTGACTACACCACTCCAGGATTACAGCCAGACCTTGTAATAACCCCATTACCAACCAGGTGCTTCACTGCAATTAATAATTTATAGATATTTTAGCATTACCTTTAGCAGAGGCATACGATACAAGAAAGCAAGCTTATTCAGCATCAGCCAAAAAAAAAAAAAAAACTCCTCCCATTTCACCCCTCCATTCGTTCCAAATGCCTGTCAAGATCAGCCTTAAAATTATTTAGGATATCAACTTCCACAACAGAAGATGGAAGTCTGCCTGACGTAACCCAGTGGTCAGGAGCGAGAGCACATAGCACCCGTTCCTTGGGTGGAGCGGGATTCAAATCCGTGACTACTAAATACGATATATATTTGTATTAACAATTAATTGTAAACTCTACTGACTTGGTTGTCGTGCCGGAGTATAAACAGAATTTTTTTTTTTTTTTTGTTTTTTTGTTCCACCAATCAACTACCCGCTGGCTAAAGACAAATTTCCTCACATCTATTCTACAACTGTCTTTCCTCAATTTGAAAGTGTGCCCCCTCAGTTCTTAATCTGAGCAAGAGGAAGAATCCCATCAGCATTCAGCTTGCTCAGCCCATTCAAGGCCTTATACACCTCAATCAGATCACCTCGCAGGTGCCTACTCTCTAGGCACTGCAATTTGCAGAACTTAAGCCTTTCTTGGTAAGAGCACGCCTTTATTCCCCTAACCAATCTTCTTGCCCTTCTTTGTATTTGTTCTAGCAACTCTACACCCTTCATAAAATGAGATATGGGTACACAGTACTCTAGGTGTGGTCTGACCATTGCCTTATATAACGGGATAATCACCACCCTCTCCTTGCTAGCAAAATTCCTATATATCATTGACAAGACCTGCCCTGGCAACCCATCTGCACTGCTCAGCGGACTTCATATTTGACTGCACAATCACCCCCAGGTCTTTTTCACTTTCCACTTCCCTGAGTGTAGTACCGCACAGTTGGTATGTTTCTCTTCGGTCATTGCTACTCATATGCAGTACCTTGCATTTGTCAATGTTAAACTTCAGTTGCCACTTCTCAGTCCATTTGCCCAACTTATCTAGATCCAGTTGGAATAGCACACTGTCTTTACTGTTGTTAACAACCCTGTCAACCTTTGTATTATCTGCAAATTTGGACATTAATCCTGATACACCTTCATCAATATCATTGATAAATATACAAAACAACAATGGGCCCAACACCGAACACGGGGGAACTCTACTAATAACTTTTGTCCACAAAGAGCAGTGTCCATTGGTTACCACTCAACCATCCATTTATCCATTGTAGCAACTTTCCCTTAATGCCATACCTCTCCAATTTGTACAGCAGTCTTCCATATGCAGCAGTATCAAAAGCTTTCCTGAAATCCAAGTATATGATATCAAAATTATTTTTGACATTCAGTTCCTTTGTGACCACATCATAGTACCCAATCAAATTGGTCAGACAAGACATCCCTTTAACAAACCCATTCAGTGTCCAAATTATTACTCTAGTCTCGTCTAGATGATTCTGCAATGCTTCTTTAACCAATGATTTCATTATTTTCCCATGTTAGTTTAACATGTGTTCCCAGGAACACATGTTAAGCTATCAGATCTATAATTACTTGTATCAGCCTTTGATCCTCCTTTGTGAATTGGGGTCACATTTGCACATCTCCAGTTTATGGATACCTCCCCTGAGACCAAAGAAGCTCTTATAATTATGGATAATGGTTTGCTTACTTCCTTTGCTGCCTCCTTTAATATAAATGGATAGATCCCATCCACCCTGGGTGCCTTTTTTATGTTTATCTTCAACAATTTCTTCTCCTCTTTCCTCTCAGATATTACAAAAACATCTAGCTCACTGCCTGAGTTTAATTCACCTCTGGCATTCCCCTCCTGAATAACTCCTCATGTGTGAATGTAGATGCAAAATACTCATTTAGTTTGTTAACCACTTGAGCATGATCATCAATAGTCAAGCCATCTATGTTAAGTGGTCCAATCTGATTCATCCCTTTCCTTGTAGGGTTTACATATTTATTTATTTATTTACATGCAGTCAAAACTTAGGCAAATATTGTAAACACCCAATGAAAGGATTATTAAATATCAAAAAAAAAAAAAAAGAAAGAAAAGTGGAGATAATTTCGCATACCTCGTGTAAATTGGCATAGTTGCCCCTAATTAAGGTTTATCACCTCTGGTGAAATAATCACTGTCATATCAGGATTACCTGTATAAATAATGTCTGGATGGAACCCATTTGTCTGAATATTTGAGCTGAAGAGCCACTGGGAGACTTTAAATTGGTTAATCTCTAGCAGATGTATCTGAATGGCTCAATGTGAATCGTGGGGTAAACTACAAGCTTTGGAAAAGGTTCCAGGAGTCAGGGACTGATACTAGAAAACCCAGTAGTGGTAGACCCAAGGCAGCAACACCTTAAATAAAGATAGATGCCTTTGACCGTTGGGAATGTGATATTGTCTGTGGATTAAGCTAAATTATCTGAGGCGTCGGTATATTGTGTCTGTAAATTGCATCTACTTTGTGGTCGATTTGAATGTTTGCTGGATGATAAACACAAGTTTTCGGAAGATAAAACCATATAATCCTTGGAATTATTGGAAGATGATTACCGGCTACCTCTACAATCTTCCCGGGAACTTAGATTTGCTGCCATGGACCAAAGGGATCACTGCCGGCAAAAGTTTAATGAGAAATCAATGTCATGATTCTATCGTTACTCACAAAGATCGTTAGGGTGGTCCCAAGAATTCGACACGCCATTTTTGCTTGCTTACTTGTGTAACACTTTAATTTCAGTTAGAAAATTTTCTAGTGTTTGCTCATTATTAAAGCACATTAAAATAAATATCTCACTCTTATGAGAGATGGAATCTGAGATATTTTAAAGATTTCTGAGGGAAGGGAGAGAAAGCTTTAGGAAACTGTGATGTCACAGTTGAAATTGAAAATTCAAATATAAAAAGCAGGAAACAAAATATATATATACACTGTGCTGGCACTTTATTAGGTACACTTACCTAGTAGCGTGTTGAGCGTCCTTTGGCCTTCAGAACAGCTTGAATTCGTCTAGGCATGGATTGAACAAGATGCTGAAAACGTTGTGCAGGAATAGAGTATCATGCAGACATGAGTGTGTCACGCAGTTGCTTGAGATTCGACGGAGGTGTAGGCCTGCAGCGAACAGCCTTTCCAGCTCATCCCAAAGATCTCCAATAGGATTGAGATCCAGGGACTGAGCAGACCACTGCAGTAAAGAAAAGTCATTGTCATGTTCTTGGAACCATTCCATAGTGATTCGGGCTTTCTGCACTGGCGCATTATCCTGCTGGAAGTAACCATCTGGCTGAGGATAAACTGTCAACATGAACAGATGCACTTGGTCAGCAACGATGTTTAGGTACGATGTGGTATTCAGACGTGAATCTATGGATATCAATGGACCCAACGTGTGCCAAGAAAAGATTTCCCACACCATAACACTGCTCCCACCCACCACCTTGCACAGTAGTCGTCAGACATGACGGGTCCATGGATTCATGTTGTTTTCGCCAAATTCTGAGCCTTCAATCAACATGATGCACCAGGAACTTCCACTCGTCATAGCAAGCAACCGTTTTCCAATCCTCGATAGTCCAGTGCTGGTGTTGCCGTTCCCGCAGGAGGCATGCTCTCTTGTTCTTCATTGATAACAAAGGTATGCGATGTGGCCGTCGGCTGTTGTAGCCCATTCGCGACAAAGTGCGACTAGTGGTCCGTTGCGATATTTTGTTCTGCGCACTAAGGTTGTATTATTATTATTATTATTATTATTATTATTATTAGCTATATGATGCAAGGAAGCTTGAGGCTTATTCTGCACCAGCCAAAAAAAAATTTCCCAAGTTACCCTGAGAGAGAGAGAGAGAGAGAGAGAGAGAGAGAGAGAGAGAGAGAGAGAGAGAGAGAGAGAGAGAGAGAGAGTCAAAAGTAGAAGGGAATCACCAAGAAAGAGAAGAATGATGATATCCAGCTCAGGACCCTGGGTGTGCCAAGCCCATACTCACTAGATGTGAGCCCCTGGAGTTAGATTCTGAGGTGATGTGCGACTTTGTGGCCTGTCTGTTTGCTTGCACAATTCTAGCCATCCTCCTCTGACCTCTCTCATCAACAAGCGATTTTCTTCCTTCCACAGGAGTGCCGTTGATAAGATGTTTTCTGTTCGTTGCACCGATGTTTTCTGTTCGTTGATAAGATGTTTTCTGCCGTTGATAAGATGTTTTCTGTTCAGGAGAACTGCGGTTTCAGAAATGCTTTGTCCATCACGTCGTGCACCTACTACCATGCCACATTCGAAGTCCGTTAGATCACTCCTTTTCCCCATTCTTGCTACGGTTTGTACGCTTAACTGATACGAGAAAAGTTGTTTTGCTGCATTTAAATCCACAACTGTGGTCATGTGACTTGCAACGTTGTGGGACAAATCATTTGTGTGCACAAAAGGGTGTACCTAATAAAGTGGCAGCACAGTGTATATATATATATATATTGTTATATGTATTGTAATAAAAATGCATTTAAACCTACGAATATCAAAAGGACAGATCGCAAAGGTGGAACTAATCTTAATACATTTCTGAAAAATCCGAATCTTTCATAAAGTGAACCTGCCTCTGGCTACAGTATTTTAGAGCAGGACGAAAAAATTTGGTAATGGCCAAGTTTCACGACTTAACGTTCTAATAAAATATCCCAAAAGAGAGTTAGCTGTTTTATGGCAATGGCGAGCTTTCAGCAAAAGTCAATTTATGATCGATAGTGACTCAGAGGTTGTTAAAAGATTTCGTTCTCTTTGATGGCCTAAAATACTTTTGCAAGGTTGGCTGCCCCGAGCAGAGAAAGTAGTCTGAGGTGAGTCATTCAATCAACATGATTATATCTTCCTGAAGATCATTGTTCAAAGAACTATGCATTTTAAGGTCATCAGCATACAGTATTCACCACGGTAATGATCACGGTAATATCATTAGTATACACTGCTAGAGAAAAATAAAGTAACCATCTGTACCTTTCGATAGTCAATGAGCGTCTATCAAATGCGTGAATTTGATACTTGGTGAATGTTACACCGTTGAAGAAATGCTGAAACTTTTAGGGTGACAGTGCTGGGATCTGAGTATTATAGGAAACTTTTAGTGCAAGTATCCACATTGAAGTAAACAAATTGAATTTTCTTTTCATCAGCTGGTTTGGGTGATGAATTGGATATGAGATTAATCCTCCTAGCATGTATATGCTGTCTATCGGCTGATATAATTTCTTGGATCTTTTGATACAATAGGCCGGCAGAAAAATGTATATAATGTTACTGAGACGGTTTCATGTATTGAGGAGGAGAAAAGAAAAATTTTTTGTTCTAGCTTGCATCCATAAAGTGTAGACACTGTCCATTCTAGTCTTAAGAGAGATAAACAGCCCAGAAAACGATTCGATGGATGCGAACATCACAAAATATTTCCTGATAAATCAAAGATTTAAAAAGCAGAGTGGAAAGTAAAATTATATCTCAGTGGCTGTCCAAGGTTATTGATTGCATCCAGATGTCGGCTGATATGATGGTTTATGGCATTGGAATTTTTGTGGATTCTGACTGTCAACATTAAGCTAATCACAAAAATTGCAAAAGGATTACTGTATTTTTTTCCGAAGTTATAAATGAAAATTTGTAGAGAGACAAAATTTATTCTCTCTCTCTCTCCTGGAAGTTACCGTTGTTAGGATTGCAGATAATTCAGATTATATTTGCTTAATAACATTTTACTATTCCACACTGGTGTGCAAAATTTAAGGACCAGTCAAGTTTTCACCTGTAGCTTCTCATAGGAGTAGCCTGGATATGGAAAAAGCATACCAAAGGAACCTCATGAGGTACAGAAATGATGAAGGAAACAACAATGGAAACAAAACGGTACAGAGGAACTTTATTCAAAAATGGCAACATAGCACTGGCTGCCATGATACAGATGTATCACTGCCAAAGATGGAACAAAGGGAAGATGTAGTCCTCAGTAGGAGATATGGCTACCCCTAATGTCGATGCAGGCTTTGCACCGCCTGTCCATACTTAGAACAATGTTGTTGATAAGTTCTTGCTGTAATATCGTCCATTCCTCTGTCAGCGCAATCTTCAGCTGGTGAACATTTTCTGGTGGGTGTGGACGTGCCGCTGGGCGTCTCTCCAGAGCGTCCCATATGTGTTCGATGGGATTTAGATCTTGGAACGGGCAGGTCAATCCATACGAACGATGTCCTCACTTTCCAAAAGCATTTCAGTGCGATGGAGTGTGGCGTTATCATCCATAAATACGAACTCGGGGCTAATGGCACCTCGGAACAGAAGCACATAGGGAAGAATTACCTCAGTACAGTAGCGTGTACCGGTTGCAGTACGGCCTTCCAGTATGTGGAGTTGTGTACGTCCATCCAAGATAACGCCTCCACAGACGAGAATACCTCGACCGCCATATCGATCCCCTTCAGTGATGTTTGCGGGGTGATACCATGTGCCAACCTCTCGTCAGATTAGCTGACGTCCAGAATCGCTGCTGAGACTGAATCTACTCTCATCAGTAAAGAGTACCTTAAGTAAAGATTTTGTGGTTGTAACCTTTAGAAATAGTGTTGGTTCTTATGTTTACTACAATAACAAGATACAATAACAGTGTATCTTGTTATTGTAGTGTACCCTGAGTGACAACTTTATTAGGTACGCATATCCTATTCGAGAAATAGAGCTATACAGCTGTCCTACATGAATAGCGTCACATATTCTTACCAGGCAATATAAATCTGGAGGGCTGTTACATAGGGACACTACATGTGCATAATTAATTGCAATTATGGGAAAGACGAAAGATTTAAGAGACTTTGAACGTGATATGGTATTTGGTACAGGACGCACCAGTAACCCTCATGGATAGCAAGTGGATATAATCACAGTACTAAATATGGTGTAAAGTAAGAAACCTGCATTCGACTCCTATCAGTGACGCTACAAGTTTTTTTCACAACGTGGAAGAGTTAGTCGGTCCCAGACGAGAGTTGCGTGATTTTTCTCCCGCAGGTTTTGTCCAGCAAATAGCAAATCAGCCGAAGAATATACGCAGCTACAGACAGTTTACTGACGAATTATATCCTCAGTTGGTTTTGGACTTAGTTGTGCAAAACTTACTGAGTGAAAGTAATTGCTGCCTAGAGTAGCTTTCAGTAAGTTACAAGGTATCCGTGCTTTTGTGAGTAGCACTTCGTGGGTATGATCACCGTCCTCTCCAAGACGGTTGGAAGAAACCTGAGTTCGAAATCACGTCAACGACGAGAGGAAGTTTTATGCTTTTTCACCTGTGTAGCTGAGTTAGTCGGTCTCAGGCGAGGGCACCATATCTTTTACTTTCTCCCGGCACTTCGAGTTTTTCTTCCAGCAAACAGCAAATCGACCATAGAACATATGCAATTTACACACTGGAAGTTGCTGATGCGCCTAAACTCGACAATAACCAACCTATGATGATCCGTTTCGCTTGGATATTGGAATCTCTATGCAGAATTATGCACGGATTTGTAATTTGTCTGAAAGTAGTGCATTACCCAAGCAACTCGTCAATCAAGTAGTATTTTAAACTTTTAACCCTCCACCACCCAAAAAAAAAAAAAAAAAAGAGAACGAAGTAATTGATATTAATATTAATAGTAAAATTTAAACAATTCTGAGGAGGTGAAATTAGTGATGATTATTTCAATGTTTGATTTCTCGAATTATTTTTCACCATCTGCCTTTTCCTTGATATAGATTCTTTTCTGTGTAACTGCAATACGTCATGCCAACTGAATGTTAAAAATGTTCAAGGGAAGCCAGTCGTACAGGGCCTACTGGATAACTTTTACCATAGAAATCATTGGCTTGATAATTTTGGTAGTTGGAGCTGTGGTGAGTGGAATCGCCTTCACCGAAGTACCCCCAAGCACCGCAGATGAAAATTATGACCGTTACAGAGGTGCAAATCTTAAGCGAACAATGGGACCTCTGTTGATCGGAGCTGGTTCCTTAATCATGGTTTGTGGGTGCGCCTTCCTTGCATGGCTTCTGGCTTCTCACAGCAGGGATGAAAGAAAACGAAATAAAGGGTACAAGCCAGCTCCTGCTGAGGACGTGGAATCAAAAGGTGAGTTATTCAAGGCTTTTGAAATTCACTGAAGATTTATATCAAACATTTTCAGGTACCAAAACTATTTTTAATTCTTAAGGGAAAAGGGGTTCTCTTTATTCTATGTTAAACAGAGCGACATCTATTACTTTCAGTGTCTTGTCTTTTTTTTTCTCATCAGAAGTTTATTTATACTGTCTGTAAATTGCTGTGTGGTCGATTTTCTGTCTGCTGTACGAGTTTCCGGGAGAAAAAACCAAACCATGTTACCCTCGCCTGAGACATACTAACTCAAGTGCATTGTGAAAAAAAGCCAATAAAAATTCCTCACGTCATCGGCGGGACTGGAACTGAGGTCTTTTCCACCTGGTGTGGGGAGGACGGCAATTATACCAACTATGCTACCCACGAGATCACTCTTCAGAAGTTCATGGCAATTATCTACCAGTAGTTTCAAAAGAAGGGACATGTGCTCCTAATCCTTCCTTTCGAAACTTATGACATTTGAGCTTTGGAGCATAGGGTTGAAACATCTGCAAGTGTCTGGCATATTGTGAATATTTCTCATTACTGGATTGTCAGATGGTATCTATTTCCCCGCCGATAAGATAAAAAAAAAAAGAGTAATGAACACGGTACGGAAAATGGCGTGCGTTTTAAATAAATAGCAATATACACTGGTGTGAAAAACTTAAGGACCAACATTATTTCTAAAGGTTACAACCACAGAATATTTACTTATTTTAAGGTATTTTTTACTGATGACAGTAGATTCGGTCTCAGCACCGATTCTGAACGTCAGCCAATCTGGCGAGAGGTTGGCACACGGTATCACCCCGCAAACATCACTGAAAGGGATCGATATGGTGGTCGAGGTGTTCTCGCCTGGGGAGGCGTTATCTTGGATGGACGTACACAACTCCAGATACTGGAAGACGGTACTGCAATCGGTGCACACTACTGTACTAAGGTAATCCTTCCCCATGTGGGTCTGTTCCGGGGTGTCATTGGCCCGGAGTTCGTGTTTATGGATGATAACGCCATACCCCATCGCACTGCAGCTGCTGGTATGCTTTTGGAGAGTGAGGACATTGTTCGTATGGATTTACATGCCCGTTCTGCTGATCTAAATCCCATCGAACACATAGGATGCTCTGGGAAGACATCTAGCGGCACGTCTACACACACCTGAAAATGTTCACCAGCTGAAGATGGCGCTGACAGAGGAATGGACGATGTTACCGCAAGAACTTATCAACAACATTGTTCTAAGTATGGACAGGCGGTGCAAAGCTTTCATCGACGTTAGGGGTGGCCATATTTCCTACTGAGGACCACCTCTTCCCTTTGTTCCGTCTTTGGCAGTGATACATCTGTATCATGGCAGCCAGTGCTATGTTGCCATTTTTGAATAAAGTCGCTCTGTACCGTTTTGTTTCCGTTGTGTCGGTGTTGTTTCCTTCATCATTGCTGTACCTCACGAAGTTCCTTTGGTATGCTTTTCCTATATCCAGGCCACTCCTATGAGAAGCTACAGGTGAAAATCTGACTGCTCTTTAAATTTTGAACACCAGTGTACTTCTCCATTGATAAAACGCTTTTTATTTAAAGTGCAATGCCAAGGAAACTCATGATGAAGTGCGCGACAATATGAGGCACTCAGTAGTGAACTTTAATTTGCTCAACAGTAGAAACTTTTGTTATAATAATATTATTTTAACAGTAAAATTAATAGTAATTAATATAATAATAATTCTGAATATTAATTAATATCAAACAATATTAATAAATACTTTATTAATACATCTAGTAAATTTAATTAGTAATTTTAACAAGAATATATCATTAGCCATATCTAGCGATCACCTAGGCTAGAACCACAGTTAATCATCTCCAACGCTTGTACTGCTGGACTCTTTAGTTGACCACTCGGCCACGTCAGACCTTTTACATGTATATACAGAGTATTCGTCAAAGTTCTGAACGATTTCATTCAGGACTGCATCGAGATCCCTGACTTTCCATACCCACCACAATGGCAGACTTGGTGGTATGGTAGTTTTTCACTTCATCCACCGGTTTGTCCGATCCTGCCGCTTCTCACTTTTCATCTTTTCAGGAATTTGAAAAGAGTATCTGATAGTGAACTGATTCGGAGATGACAATGAAGTAAAACTGTGCGTTGTAGCTTGGTCGACTGAGAATGTTCCTGAATTCCGTGACAAGGGTAGGACTCGTGACACGGTGGAACAACTGCACGAAAGTTGACTGGTGATTCTGTCGAAGAGTAGTGCACTAATGCATTTAATTTGTGCTATTTCATTGTTCTACGATATATTACTATAATTTATAAACAGCCATCGTACAATGAACAGTCGATGCTAACACTTCATACACTATTCTCCAACATCCACTGCCCTACTATTACTGTCCGGACACCCCTCCATGGATTGGGAAACAGGTCCTATGCATGCACACGTCACAGAACCTGCTATAAATATGCACACTGGGCTTCGAACAGACAATTGCAAAAGTACGCATGCAAGATGCCATATTTAACAGAATTAAGAGACTTCAAAAGTGGAATGATAGTAGGATGCCACATAAGCAAGCGAGACATCGCAGTCACTCTGGGGACTCCAAGGCCAACGGTTGGTGACGTCATATGCAAATGGCAGAGGAATAGGACTGAATCAACCAAAAAACGGCCTGGTAAACGCTGAAAACTTACAGAACGGGACAAGAGAATTCTGCGAAGAACTGTGCGAGCAAATTGTGATTTGCCATTTTCTCATGTCACACAAACCCTCTGTGAGAGTATTGGGACTAATGTCAGCACTAGTACAATACGAAGGACACTTCAGGATATGGGTTAAAATGGTCGTGCAACTGTTCACAAGCCATTCATTACCTCAACAAATGCTAGACGCCGATTAATGTGGTGCAAGGAGCTCAAATCTTGGTCTGTAGAGCAGTGGAAAACAGTCCTATGGACAGACGAGTCGAGGTTCGCACTCTACCAGTCTGATGGCTGTTCCTGGGTGTGGTGAATGCCAGGGTAATAGTTTCTTCCTGATTGTATCCTCCCCAACAATGAAGTTTGGTGGAGGCAGTGTCATGGTATGGGGTTGCTTTTCATGGCTTGGCTTGGGCCCATTGTCGTTATCGACAAAACCGTGAATGCTGTGCCATACCAGGACAGCCTGGACAATTATGCATTTCCAACATTATGGCAATACTTCGGGGAAGGCCCATACCTGTATCAGCAAGACAACGCCATACTGCTCGGGTCGTAAGAGAGTGGTTTGAGAACATGGGTGTGGAAACAGGTGTCCG
Organism: Mastigoproctus giganteus; assembly: GCF_048544385.1. Classification (NCBI taxonomy): domain Eukaryota; kingdom Metazoa; phylum Arthropoda; class Arachnida; order Uropygi; family Thelyphonidae; genus Mastigoproctus; species Mastigoproctus giganteus. Next base: position 15,817,339 of record NC_143587.1, on the reverse strand, counting down.
GATATTAATGGTAGGGCAGTGTATATTAAGACACTATGTACCTGGAAAGAAATGGGTAATTCCACAGGTGGATGACAGTAACATTGAAAGTAGTTTATAAAAGGCATCTTATTCAATGACAACTTAATAATTTCACAAATTAATATCACAAATAATTAATGATTTATCAGTTGTATTGTATGTTAAATAAATTTTCTCTTTATACTCCGAGAGGACCATACGGTCAGAGAGATTGTTGAAGTAGAAAAAAAAACAAGAAACAGAACCCTATTTAATAGTTAGGGAGGCTTGAACCAAGAGCAGTCTTTTAATTATACTTTTGAGTTTGACAAACAGATTATCCTTACTTAACAACATTTTTTTCATTTTGCATTTTTTTCCTTTTTTTTCCTAGACATTTCAAAGGTAAAGGCGGTGGAATTTAAGGAAGATCAGAACACGGGGACTATTGTATAGAGGGAGAAAGAAATAAAATCGCACATAATCCACCACTCATACATCCTGCTGGGAGACGTTTCTGCGTGCTGTCTTTAGCTCATAATGGAGATAAAACCGTAAAAGAAACAAATGAGGAGGAGACTGGTTTTATTGAACTCATCTGGACGGTCACATTTTCTTCTTCGGACTAATCATTACATTATTTTCTTTTATGTTTGAATTTTTCAACATCTAGACGAGCACTCGAGACATTAAAATGCAGTTTTTGAAAGAATTTCTTATATGGTCTTGGAATTCGCAGAACTACTGTGGAAAGATATCGTCAAGAAGTGGAATTTGCTAACAGCTTTTTATAACTTTAGTAGAACATTTTCTTTTCTGAGTAAGTAAAATCGCTTTAGATAAGTTCATCATTAAACTAGATCAATTTCGAGAAGACCCAAAGGAAACGTTATAAAGTTATTCTGTAACTCTGATAACTAAAATTTGAAAAAATATAGTTTTCTAAACCACATTTGTTATTGTAGTTATTTAATAAAATAATCCATTTGTAGTCTTTGTGTGATTTATGTTGATTGTATTAACTAGATACCATTCTTAAATATTCCAGTCCAATAATCACTAGATGAATAGAAATATAAGATTGTGGCTATACCAATTAAATCCTCATTGTCGATGGCTTTTCGCCATCTTCGATGAGCATCAGTTAGCAGGTCGAAGATGAAGATGCAAATTTTTCAGCCCTCGTGGTAGAATGGGACTCGAACTCAGGTGGAAAACACCTGAAATCGAGTCCCATTGATGACATGAGGAATTTTTAGTTGAGTTTAGGCGAGGGTACCATGGTTTGTTCTCCCAAAAACTCGGGTGTTTCGTCCAGGAAGCAGAAAATCCACCACAGAATACCAATTTACAGACAGTATATATGGAGCAATATGGCCTTAGTTGCCGATGATCCTAAAAACCCTATAATCTTTCATCCTGCAAAAAATGGCCCTCAGTAAAAACAATGAAAATCTTTAAAAAAAACTGCTCAATAATTAATTTTACCTTAACGTCATGCTTCTTGCCAGAATCAAAGAATTATGGAATTATTGAGATGTACAGCTGGTCCATAATATGTAATTAAATAAACTCGATTAGATTTTAAAATTTAAACATAAAAAAACAAATGAATACATGAATCATCCTAGCGTCTTCTATGAGTTAATGTTCCTGAAAACTTACGAAATGGGCAATAAAGATAAATGTTTGCAATAATTTTATATTACGAAACTCTTTCCTTCTCTAAATTCTTTCTTTCTTTTAAAGAACGAGTGTGGTTTTCTCTAAGATATACTTCGAAAAACCTTAAATATATTTAGTCCACATTTCAGGCAAGAACAACTTAAATATTAGAGTAAATTTGTTGAATAAATACGAAAGTAACGTTAAGACTCCGGAAGCTTTGACACAACATCTACAAAAACTTTAAAAAATTCAGCACGATCTTTTATCTGTTTGTTCTTCAGTTCTTTCTCCTTGTGTGTATATGCCTTGGTATTGTTCCTTATCAGGTGGACTGTTGAACGTGGTGTTATCAGTTTTTTTCCAACAGGTTAGTCGCCATTTTGAAGGGAGGGTTGTTGTGGTCGTAATATGTTGCTAGCACCAAGACATAGTTGAATAATAGCGTGGTCAGTATCTCGAAGAATAGAATCATAATTTCCTACTACCAAACCAGAGTACTCAGGAGCGTGTGAATGTTCTAAAGAAAAGGATCGAATCAATCTTCGTTAACTGCAAGAGGGTAAGTCCCATTACTGCGTTATTTTTGTCAGCTGTGAAGCTCTTCTTATTTTCTCTTGTAATCCGAAATTACAGAGACCAGTATCTTCAATGATAACAGCAAGCAACCATTAGATATGTATATTGCTAATCATTGCCTTTGTTATCTGAAGTGGTAATCAGAAATTTTAATCTTTGGTCATAAATTACATGTTTGTCTTTAGATCGATCTTAAATTTTAGTTCACGTCTTTCTTTCTTAACGGAAAATCGTCTTAAAAGAGGAAACTCTGACACGTTTTCCGTTTAACTAACGAATTTCTTAAAGTCAGATTCAATTTTCATAGAGTTCATTAGTCAATGTGCTGTGACACACTGGTCCCCCTTATGAGTACCAAGTTCTAATATGTTATTATTATTTTTTTTAATTTACTCATATCTTATATCCATTATTCATTACGAAAAGGACTCATGTCCAAATATGCACTGTTCGTAATATTAAAAATTATACGTTAGGGCAGTTCGGACTCAGGTTTCTTCCACACGGGAAAAGACCTGAATTCGAATCCCATCGATATTATCAATTACTTTTATGAGGCTTTATGAGGAAAAGGAGGTGATTATTCCCTTATACAAGAGAATAATCACCTCCTTTTCCTACTAGCAAAATTCCTGTATATCGTTAACAATACCCAATGACCTACTCTGGCAGCCTGTCCGCATTGCTCAGAAAACTTCATATCTGACTGCACAATTACTCGTAGATCTTTTTCATTTTCTACTTCCTAAGTGTAATACCACACATTTCCCTGGGTTTCGTTTTTCTGGGGTTATTTCTACCCATATGCAGTACTTTGCATTTATCAATGTTAAACTTCAGTTATCACTTCTCAGCCCATCTGCCCGAATTATCTAGATCCTGTTGCAGTAGCACACTGCCATTGCTGTCATTAACAACCCTGCCAACCTTTGTATCATCTGCAAACTTCGACATTAAGCCTTATATACTTAACAACAGATGGTCAACAACAGGTACCGCCAGTTGGAGATAGCGAATGAATTTATCTATTGATGTCATAGATACAAAGCCTTGATCGATGATAGCAATGGGTCAGAAATTTTATAATTAACTTCCTGGAAATCTGAGTTCAATTATATCCATATGCGGTCGAATTACATCAATGAGTGTTCCATTAAAAACACATCATGCTGTTGTCTCTAAGAACGGTTAAAAAATTAATATATTTTTCGCAGCAACTTACGCTTTCTTTTTCAAATAGCACAAGAATTTTAAATATTATCAGTCTGCAATTGTCAGATTTATTTTTGTGATTTAAAGAGGGCGCTCACACTAAAAGAGGCAAAGATGGCATTTATAAAAAAAGGCTTTTGTTTTACAAGAGTATGGAGGATATAGTTATTAATAATAATTTATTTATTAACTAACGTATAATTTCTTAATCTATTTTTATTAAATTATGCAATTAATAGTTAAATGTGATTTTTTTATTATTATTGAAAGTTTTGGAACAAGGCACAACTGTGCCTTTCCGATTAATATAACAGTTTCAAGTTTGTAAGGTTTTGAAGGTGAGAGAATATTCTTATCTTCTTTAGAAAGGGGAAAAATTCATCTAAGTTTGCTTAATTTCTCAAGATGTGCTTCGTTGTTATAGGTTTCTGTAAACTTCTGTGAGATAAGAATGATTCTAGCCTTTCCTGCTGATAATACGAGTAAAATATGTTTTACCGTGAGATCACTATGGCATTGAGTACACCGTGGAGGGCCTTCAGTACTGAGAAGGTAAAGATGAGTTATACACTGGTGTGCAAAACTTAAGGACCAACACTATTTCTAAAGGTTACAACCATAAAACTTTAATTAAGGTACTCTTTACTGATGAGAGTAGATTCAGTCTCAAGCACCGATTCTGAACGTCAGCTAATCTGGCGAGAGGTTGGCACACGGTATCACCCCGCAAACATCACCGAAAGGGATCAATATGGCGATCGAGGTGTTCTCGTCTCGGGAGGCGTTATCTTGGATGGACACAACTCCAGATACTGGAAGGCGGTACTATGCGGGGCACGCTGCTGTACTGAGGCAATCCTTCTCCGTGTGCGTCTGTTCCGAGGTGCCATTGGCCCCGAGTTCGTGTTTATGGATGACAATGCCACACCCCATCGCACTGCAGCTATTGATATGCTTGTGGAAAGTGGGGACATTGTTCATATGGTTTGGCCTGCCTGTTCCACCGATCTAAATCCGGTAGAACACATATGGGGCGCTCTGGGTAGACGCCTAGCGGCACTTCTACACCCACCAGAAAATGTTCACCAACTGAAGATGACGCTGACAGAGGAATGGACGATGTTACCGCAAGAACTTATCAACAATGTTGTTCTAAGTATGGACAGGCGGTGCAAAGCCTGCATCGACATTAGGGATTGCCATATCTCCTACTGAGTACCACCTCTTCCCTTTGTTCCATCTTTGGCTGTGATGCATCTGCATCATGGCAGCCAGTGCTATGTTGCCATTTTTGAATAAAGTCCCTCTGTACTGTTTTGCTTCCGTTGTTGTGTCCTTCATCATTTCTGTAGCTAACAAGGTTCCTTTGGTATGCTTTTCCCATATCCAGGCCACTCCTATGAGAAGCTACAGATGAAAACCTGACTGGTCCTTAAATTTTGCACACCAGTATATGAGAGTCCAATGCGTGCTCTTGCAAGAACCACTGTTTATTGTTGCAATGTTCTTACCATATATATTTTAATTTGGAAATTTTTTTTAAAGGTTTTGTAAGGTTTGGTATAAAGGTTTTAAAATTTTGTAGTCATGCAGAAGAATCTTCATATCAATTACAGTTGAATTCATCGGCTGTTTTACTGCCTGATCTGCGTTTTTATTTCCGAGTATTCCACAGTGTCCTTGGATCCAGCAGAATACCTGTTGAATATCTTGTAGCTGGATCAGTTTAGATCTGATTTGTTTCAGCAGGGGGTGGTAATTGTGTGTTTCATTCTACGCTGAGTTGATAGAGCTTAAAGAATCGGTACAGATGACATGCTGTGAGCTGGCTGGAGAATCTAAGTGATTAAGAGTTAGGTTTATGCCAAAAAGTTCTGCAAAGAAATTGCTGAACTCTGTTGGTAGAAAAGCAGAAATAGTGAAAACAGGTAAGACTGCAGCAGCATCTAGTGTGTTGTCTGATTTCCAACCATCAGTGTATATCTATTTATATTCAGCATAACGTTCAGTGTGGATAACATAAAGTTGTCTTATATTTGAGCTTACCAGAGAATGCTTACCCCACTGAATGAAATAACTATGAGCTGGCAGGCTCCAAGGTTTCAATGCATAGTGCACTAATAAAATTTTTCTTCTGAGATGTTATGGGAGTTTGTAAGCTTCTATATATAAGCTTAGAGCTGGGGAAGTTCTAAAAGCTCCTAACGCAATTCTGAGAGGGTCGTGCTGGATTTGTTCAAGCCATGCTAGTGCATTCTTCCTGGCCGAGTAATTGACTGGAGAGCCATAGTCCAGACGCGATTTAATTAAAGCTTTCGATAAAGATTGAGAAGGCCAGAACATTCCATTCACCTACCAGAGAAGGAATAATACGTACAAATACCATTCAAAGGATTCTGCGAACAAATGTAATTATAGTTTTATTCATAATTAATATTTAACGAAATATGCTTACTTTTGATAATAATTATTTTAACAGTTATAAAATTATTATTCGATGTAAATTCCTTTGGCCCATGGGATAAATGTTAGTTCTAAAAGAAAAGTTAAAGTAATCAATACTTTAAGACACTTGGAATTAATAACTCGTTCTGCAGGGATAGCAGTAAATTCTTTTTTTTTTTTTTTCCTTATAAGACCCCAAACACGATAGATAATAGAACCCGTAGTACTTAGTACCACGCTGCTGTAAGGTTGAGAAGAAAAAAGAAGATACTTATTGACATTATACTTGATTTCTGAAGATTGTAATTCTCAGGAAAGGAAGTTGAATGAATAAATGAGGAAGAAGAAAAGTTGGTTCTGTGAGTTTGGAGTTGGACAGTAAATGGATGTTGGCTGGAGGCGGCACGTGTTCGGACTGTTTTGAAAGAGAGAGCGGGAATTATAGAAGCCAATTCATAAGAACAGCGCCCATGGATATATCTGTAGAAAAGACATGCAGCAGAAACAGAACGTCTATGAGACACAGAGTGGAGAGACTCTGTTAGAGAGGAGTCATTAATTAACCTAACTGCCCTCTTCTGAATGGAATCAAGAAGCCTGAGAGATGTTTTGTGGGGGAACCGCCCCAGCTGTGGGAACAGTATTCCATGGTAAGGTAGATTTACGATTTGTACAGAGTGAACAGCTGTTTGGAAGAAAAGTAACGCAGAGAAAATATAGTTTTTCTAGATGCAGAGAATGCCATGCATTTGTAATGTGCTTATGCCACGAGAGATTAGAAGTCAGGGTAATACCGAATAAAGATACATGATCTTGTCTAGAAATCAGAATGTTATCGAAGTAGTAGAAAAATCCTTTTTGTGAGATATAAGACATACATGTTGTTAAATCAATTTCTGCATAGCAAAACTGATATTAGATTGCACAGTGAGTGGCCACTTTACTAGATATACCTACCCTTTTCATGAAATGGAGCGCTCCTTTAGTAACATGTGTTCGTGCCATGAGATATGAAACAAGTGGACAGATGAGTAAGGATGATGCAAAATGTTCAGTTCAGTACGAGAATGGGCAGGATGAATATACATTGCTCTACCATTAATATAAGGACCCCTCCCCTTGGTTGATAGCTAGTTACTCATGTCCTTCCTACCCATGCAGCCCTCGTAAGCAGCAAAATTTGTATAATCACCGTCCTTCCCACACTGTGTCGAAACGATTGTTAGTCGATCTCAGGCGAGGGTAGCATGGGTTTTTTCCCTTCTGGAAACTCGGGTTTTTCTTCCGGCAAAGAGCAAATTGACCACTGGTGACTGACTGGTGATGTGATCTACAAATGGCCTGCTTTGCTGATACGCCTAAAACCCAACAACAACAACAACAACAATAGCGAGATGCCGCGATCGACTGAGTTAATAGGCTTTCAAAGATGAATTATAAGAAGGTGCCACATAAGCAGTCGGTCTATATGTGGTATTTCAACAGCATTGACGCTTCCTAGGTGGACTACTGGTGATGTGATCTACAAATGGAAGCGAACTGGTGCTGAAACCGTCACGATACGACCCGAAAAAATCTGAGGCTTACTGAGGCTCTATTTTCGCAGCACATACAGACCTCAGTGAGACGATTGAGACATTTCAGCACCAGTACAACGCGCAGAACGCTGCATGATATGGATTGCTACTATCGTGCCGCCGTCCACAAGCCACTAATTACTACCCCGACTTATTCCAGGCACCATCAAGATTGGCGGAAGGTTCACCGTTCTTGGACCGCACACAATGGAAAACTGTGCTTTGGAGTGACGAATCATGGCATAGGGCCTACCAGTCTGTTGGTCATGCTTAGCTGTGGCAGATGTCTAGAGAAAGCTACCTGCCGGACTTTCTCGTCTTCCGACAATGAAGTTTGACAGAGGCAGAGTGATGGTTTGGGACTGTTTTTCATGGTTTGGACTAGAAAACTATTGGTTACTTTGGACAAAACCATGAATGCGAAGGTCTTAATAGACCTTCGCATTCATGGTTTCCGCCGCTTTGAAGGCCGAATGGCGAAAATATCAGAGGATATTTACAAAAAACTGGTGGAGAGTATCCACGGCGATTGGAGGCTTTCATAAAGGCTAAAGGTTCAGTACCTGTTATTAGCTTTTCTCTAAATAATGGTAATTCGAAGATATGCAGGTGACCTGATATTAATAGTAGGCCAGTGAAATGTTGATACCATCCAATTTGTGACAACTACAGGAAGCTATTGAGTTAACATGGATTGCAACCCCCTAGCATACTTTCAACGCTTCGTTTGGTTCGGTAGGTGGTTGATTATAAGGTTTTAGGCATGTCAGCAACTTAGATCATATTACGCCATATATAATGTCTGTAAATTGCATGTGTTCTGTGCTCGATTTGCTGTTTGCTGGACGGCAAACTTGAGTTTTCGGGAGAGAAAACCATTCTACCCTCGCCTAGATCAACTAACTCAACCACGTGGTGTAAAGGCCCATAAAAATTCCTGACGTCATTGACCAGATTCCAACTTGGGTCTTTTCCACCCGGTGTGGGGACGTTGCATTTATGCCACGATGAATCCAGACTGTTGTCAGGGTTAAAGGAGAGAGACAGAGGGTGAATTGACTTCGTGGATTGTTTTGCTACAGGTAGATGTACCTAATAAAGTGGTCACTCAGTTACGTAAATTTCTAACTGCTTTCAAAAATCTCAATTCTTGAACGAATTTGACTAAGGTTTGGCTCGTGGCCGTTCAAAACTGCTCCCTCTTTTGGTAGGTGTACTTAACTATTTACACTTCTGGTTTTATTCTTGTATCAAAATAGGAAAAATACCATCAGGAATAAACCAAACTATTAAAAAACATTAAAAATAGCTTTTGAAATATAAGTATCCTTTAGATTTCAAATCCCTTTTTCCTATGGAATTTTCGAATTAAAGGCTATTTTTATACTTTGAGATTGTTTTACGTCTAGCGTAGCATTTCCACTGAATGGAATTCCGCCATTTTAAGTAGAATTTTAGTCAGATAAAAGGACAAAGAAAACCTGTAGTTACTTGGTTCACAAAATACTATCAGGAAAGCAAACACGAAGTTATCTAAACTATCTCCAGACAAACACTTATGAGGCTCAGCTTCACAATGGAGTGTGATTTGTTCACTCATAGAAATTATTGCTTTACGAGTAATACTTACACGAGTGTGCTATTCATGGATCTTCAGAGTAGTAGTAGTTCGCATCTGCAAATTCCTTCAGTTATAGCCATTTAGCTGTTTTAGATTTTTTCACTCCCTGAAGAAACAGGTGTAAGTTGCTTATCTTTCGCAATTCTCTTCCTATGGGTGTTGCATCACATATTTGAATATAAATAAAGTCATGCTTAATACTGTTATACGAGGAAGTGTTTCAAAAAAGTTTTGTATTCATCCAAAATTAGCTGTGATAGAAGGTTGAAACAAACACCATGTATTACACTTCAACAGAGTCATCAGACAAAAGGACAAACCTCAAGTCACAAAAGAGGTTAGTCAAGCTAAGGTAGATTACGAAAAGTCTCCAATGCAAAGAAAAGCAGCAAAGACTTCTTTACTTACATTAACAGTGGAAGGACAGAGTTGAATCACATTGTTGCACTTGATGTCGGTGGTCTAACTGTTGATGATCCTGCTCAGGTGATAAAAACTCAATAGGTATTTTGAATCTACATTAACAAAACAGAATTCTTTACGAAAATGGATGCTAGAAGTTCATCAGCTATGCTGACCATCTGAAACTCGTCTATTGGATCCACGAGACTTACCCAAATACCACATCTGCGTCCATCTTCAACAACTTACAGAATCTGATAACATACTTCTCGCAGTTTTCCCTGAAAATAAATACAACAAAATCTGTCTTACTAATATGCTTGCTAAAATCACATCCAATCAAATTAACCCGGAATTCCATGGAATTCCCATTCCACTTGTCACCCAGCACAAAGATCTTGGGGTCACTTTTGATTAAAAACTTAGCTTTAAGCATCACATAGCAGACATCCACGACAAGGTCTGTAGATCCAGGTGGCTTGCCAAGGACCCTACATGTCACTGAGTGTAAAATAACAGCAAAGTACACTTACCAGTTTGTTCAGACTGTCATTCATTACCTCTGGAGCCGAAATCTGAGCTTCTGCAGGGAAAACAACATTGAAACCATCGCATCTAATGAGCACTGGCTACTTCGATGGATTCTCTACAAAAAAAAATATTATTTTAGGGTTGCCCGTAATTAAATACATTAACCCGTATTTGCGTCTGTAAATTGCGTATGTTCCATGGTCGATTTGTCTGTTTTGCTGGACGAAAAAACCCCAGTTACTGGGGAGAAAAACCTTGCTATCTACGCCTGAGATCGACTAACTCAGCCACGGAGTGAAAAAAGCCCATTAAAGTTTCTCGCGTCATCGACGGGATTCGAACCCAGGCCTTTTCCACCCGGTGTGGGGAGGACGGTGACGATACCACTGTGTTACCCGCGCAGACAGATGGATTCTCTACAGGCATAACTGTCCACTTATACACATTTCACTGATAATTGAAGTACTGAAATTTAGAAAAGTTTCAGAACGAATCGTTGCCCTTCGCTTCCTCGCAACAACAAAAAATGACAGCGGGCGAAATAATGAAGCCCTATTTTTTGCAAACTGTCAATTGAGAACCTACTGCACTCCTTAAGAGCTCTTTCTACTGTACAATCTATGGCATGGAGGCTGAGAAAAGTCAATAGGTTCCAATGGAAGTGCTGTACAACGTACAGAAGATTGCTGCTGATTACAAGAAGTTTATCGATGATAAAGCCTATAGATGATGTGTAATCAGTGAACAGTTCACATTATAAGCAGTGTGGTCGCCACGCCAAAGTGGTACAAAGCGCGGTGATACTATAATGACTAAGCGATCCATCTAATGTCAAGCAAGCGCGACACTGTGTAGATCCTGATTCTACTGTTTAAAAAAAAAAAATTAAATAACAATCAAACGGGCCCCTCCTGTGGAAAAACAAACCATGGGTTTTTCTCATAGATCCCTTTTCCGAAGTCTGTATACATTTTGTCTTGAAACTTTCATTCTTTTCAGCCTTAAGAACCTCCTTCCCACACGCACACATCTACCTTTCCAGGCCTCCGTAAACTGAGTACAAAAATCTGAACCTACCAACGAATACCTGTATCTTTTATTCCAGAGCCATGAGGATACAAATTAGTATGCCTCCTTTAAAAGGTGTTTCAAATGTTCCTAAACTTTTGGACCGTTATGTATTATGATGTAATAGTTATTGCAGTTTTGGTACACACTTCTAAATCCATTACTATCATTTCAGGCCTCACCGCAAGATGGTGTCCACTTTGATGCGGATGGGAAATTTCGCCGCAGCTTCCTGGATTACAATCTGTGTTGAAGTCGTTGGTTTAGCACTTCTAATAGGTGGCGCTGTTCTCACCGGTATTGCCTTTACTGAGGTTCGGCCCAATGTGGCAGATGAAAATTATGATCGCTATATTGGGGCCAATGTTCAACGAACAGTGGGTCCTATAATGCTTGGATTTGGAGCTCTGCTGGTGATCTGCGGTTGTGGATTCTTCGCCTTCACTTTGGTTGCTGTTAATGAGAACTACAGCAGGAGGAGTGAAAGACCAGAATATTCGACAGCACGAGCAAGTGATTTCTGAAAAAATATTTTAAGTATGTTGGCTCTTTTATATAGCATAAGAAATATTATTAGAATTAAATTAAATGTTTCATATTAAATTAAATTATATTATATTAAATTATATTATATTATATTGAATTAAATTATATTAAATTAAATTAAATTATAAATTAAATGTTTTATATTAAGTATTGTATGGTAATAATGCTCACATTTTTTGTCCACATTTACGTAATTATTAGAATATTATTCATTTTATCAAAATGCACAAATAATTTTAAGTAAATTAAAAACTACTGGTAGTAATATAATACGCAAAATTGTACTATATTTTTTCTTTTTCAGTTTTTAGAATATCCAATTCCTTGTCTGAGTGTTAGAAGTTACGAAAAATGAAGTACCAGCACCAGCGCCATCTACATCATCATATATTTGCTCTGGTTATTTTTATATCATTTTTCACCAACTTCTGAAACCTTAATTCGCTTAAATAGTGGATTTTGTTTTTAAAAATGCATTCATTCCTTTTTACAATGTTTCGTTTTTATGTAAACTGATAAATAATAATGTATAATGTTACTTAAATATATATATGTTAATATTAAATCGGAAATATTACCTTCGAATACAGCGTATATTATACTTTGGCCTATGTTTGTATAAGAAAGTAAAACATTTTATTTCTGTACTTAAGAGCATATCCTCTGTTAATTATATTACATTACATTATATTTTGTTAATTATTAATTACATAACAGTACATTATATTGTATTACAATAATTTATATTCCAATCGATTTACATTAATGTCTATTTTTAAGAATAGATGGCGCCACACTCTGACCAAATACTGCTATCTTGCTCAAATTTCGTTTTTTTCACATCGTTTTTCTTTGGGGTATTGGGAGATGGAGGAATTGGAGGGTTCATAAACAATTTCCCAGTTTTAAATATGATTTAGACCTTTATCAGTGCCAAAATAACCATCAATAATTGTCTTTAATAATAGCCAATTTCACCAAGTATATTAACTGATAATTTAATATACTTGGTGAAATTGTGAATTTAAAAATTAAAATTTTAATATTTATATTTCATTTATATTAATATTAATTACATTATTATTTAATATTTATTATAAGACCTTGCCCATGTGACGTTTCACATGAGAAACATTTCAAATAATGGTGTAAGATGGAGACACGTGTAAAACGGATGTGACATCATTCAGTAGTACTTGCTTCACGTGTTTTAAGTTTTATTTCATCTGTAATGGTTGAACAGCTGCAACGAGGAAGCTAAGCCGGTGTTTTCATTGCTGTAGCTAGCTGTTCACGATTTTAGTATGGGACTTAACATCCCATGATATGTGCTCAACAGCTATGGAGTATCACAACCCATCTTGTTTGAGTAAGTATTTCTCTTTAGATATGATTAACTTTTCTGGATATTTATACTGTACACTGTATATTAATAAAAATGCAAGTTGCAGGTCAGATCATATAAGTCTTTGGTCCCCATCTTGAAGCATCTTATTGCCTGCCTTTTACCGCAAGTTTCTAGTCCATAAATACTGATTATAAGCTATTGATACAGTCTGCATCGATACGTGTCACTTGTAGAAACAAATGACGCTCTAATATTTTGATATGATAATTGCTTTTATCAAAACTTTTCAAAGATAAGTTTTACTAAATATTCAGATATTTCTTGCACTCGTTACAAGAAATTTAATGACACTAAAAGTACATTACTGTTAGCGAAATTCTCACGAGTAAAACGTTTCTCGTAGAAAACAGAATAATTCAGAACTTCAACAGACCCTAAATAAATTACAATAAATCGGTAGAAGCTGCATATGCAAATTATTCACAGTACAGAAGTTTCAAAAGGCAAAAAACATTTCACACTTGTATTTGTCCACTTGATATTGCTAAACCAAAGGAGTTTAACTTATTATTAGTTGTAAGTTATATTTACTTTATTCTAAATCAGGTATAAAATACACTGATGTATGCACAGCGAATGTGGGTGATGCTATTGTACGGATAAGTGATGTTTCAGTAATCGGAGCCTCACTATATTCAAAGCTTAATTAAATAAAATTTGTCAAACTGCGATATTATCTCAAGAAACGGTATATTTAATTTATTCACTAATTATAAAAGTATATTAAACTCATTTGGCAAGTAAAAATTCTTAAACAGAGGAGAAATTTTTGAACTTGTGAGCGAGTAAATGATTATTTTTGAGTTTATCCAGGAGTAGTGAGAAATATGAGCGTCTTGTTTTCCTGACTGTTGTTTTTCTTAATGGGTAGCACAGTTGGTAGAATCACCGACCTCCCCACACTCGGGTGGAAAAGACCCGAGTTCGAGTCCCGTCGATGGCGTGAGAAATTTCTATGGGCCTTTTTCACAACGTGGCTGATTCGGTCTCAAGCGAGGGTTTTTTTCTCCCGGAAACTCGTGTTTTTCGTGAAGCAAACAGAAAATCCACAACAGAACACTCGCAAGTACACACAGAGCAATATGGCCCTAGTTGCTGATGCTCCTAGAAACCCTATAACAGCAACAACAGCTTGTTATTGCGTGAGTGAGAGAGAGTGTGTGTGTGTGTGTGTGTCTTTCCTGGCTTTCTCGGCGTTCATGACGCGAAATAAAGTCAGAATAATAAATATTAAAACGCATAAATCTCAAACAACGCATTTATCGGTTGTTAGATATTCTTTAGATATAAAGGTCAAGTAACGGAAGTGGGGCCCATGAGGAAATTCACGGTGTCTATAATGACTTGTGACATTTTTATATAGCGTATATGTTTTATTTGCAAAGCTGACATTATAAGCTTTGGAATTCCAGGCTATTATTGCAGTTCTCATAAATTTTTATCTTTCACTTGTAAATTCATGTGTGGTACGAGTAGTTTGTATGTGTGACTTGATTTATAAATATGAATTCGTTCGAACAGCTATGATCAAAATACCGAATAGTCAAAATACCACAGGCAATGAAGATAGTTTTAATAGGTTAAAATGCCAGCCAACTGGTTCACCTCGATCTTTTAATTTGTCTCAAGTTACAGATAAATCCAGCGACGTGTTATTCTATGGTAGTGGTCCTGCTCGACAGCTCTGAGCTAAGCGGAAGCCGTAAAGGAAAAAATGAGAAAGTTTGATAAAAATTATCTTGCACCAGAGTCGTGCTCGTTGTGATATGCCACTTGATAAGCTCCTTCCACATATACAGAGAACCCTCTCCTTCCAAACTCCTTAAGAATTGAATGTATAACCACTTGCTTTAGCTCCCAGATTGGTTTAGATTCATCGTGACACCGATTCTACAGGATGTCGAAAGCGTGCTGCCAGGACGCTGGTCTGTTCCACAGGGGTTTGCCTGGACATCATTCTTCAAATGGGAAAGTGTGCTGCCAGGACGCTGGTCTGTTCCACAGGGGTTTGCCTGGACATCATTCTTCAAATGGAGACTAAGACATTCAACTCTTAATATTATTCAAAATGCAATGTGTACAATAAGGTTTCCGGGCAAGTTTATTCATTAATATTGATGTTCCAGAAAACGCCTGTGTTTTATATGATCGACTAGTGGTTTAATTATTAGGACACAATCTCGTGTTCTCAAGATCTATTCTGAAACGTGGAGAATAGATTCGCAACATCAAAATCGGCGTTGTGTTTATTCACTCTGAAATCCTCCCAAAAGTTAGACCTCAGAATGCCACAGAACTATGGCTCTTTTACTACAAAACTCGTGCTGTGGGTAATGTGTAGCAAGAGAATGGCTAAGAGGCAAGGATGGTTAAACAAAACATGTTTATTAACTTTAGCATACAAACAGGTGTAAAATAAAGTGGTTATATACTTTATTATAATTATATAAGAGCTCTATCTCTTATCAAAAGGATAAAACGATATATCATAAGGTTAATGATACATGTGTTCAAATTTGTCTGTGTTCTTCGTGTGATCTTCAGTTGGCACTGCTGCCCGTACTCTCTGAAGCAAACAATCATCCTCCAGTTCGAGTATCTGGGTGCATGTGTAAGTGTACTATACAGGTTTAACAGTCATAACTGATGGTATTCCATTAATACAAATGGATCTTGCTAATCTTAAACTCTAATTTCTAAGTATTGTAAGATAGACACTACCTTAGTGAGTGTTCCTATGAGGAAGGTTATTTCTCAGTGGACCCTATTAAATAAAGAGTTATGTATTAACGTCCGACACTTTCATTCTATTAACTATCGTGTTGTAAATATAGGGTGAAACTTACCAGAATAAACTTTGCAATATTCAGGGATAGATGTATAGGAACAGGAGCCAGCAGCAAAAGATTCTCAAGACGTTTTTGACGAGATAGTCTCAAGAAAAAGAAGTGCTTAGCTCAAGACAAGACTCTCCGTCTTTGCCTCTCTCTGGGTTTCTCCCTGTATCTTTCTCCGTTCTCTCTCTGTCTTTCTGAGTATGTCCATCCTCACCGTTCGACCTCTCCGATCTGCATATATATATGTCCCCCCTTTTTTATAGGTTCCAATGCTTCTATTGGTCAAAAGGCTAATTTCGTGGTGAAATGAAAATCCCAGGGACTGTTAATTTGGAGAATTGACACGGCAAAAATGGAATTTATGAAGAGAAAGAGGAACTTCACATCCGCATGGGGTGGAATTTCCAGACTGCCCAGTGGTAGTCACTAGATCTAAAGTCCGTTCGTTCCTACACAAGGAATTTCCAGACAACAATCACCCCGCAGTTATAAGGTTCAGATTTCACCCTGAAGTATGCTTCTTAATTGTCATTACTCTCTTTTCTCCGACGAAAGTCATATACTTTCTCACCGTTTTATAAATATTATATCCACGATGTGCGTCCGATCGATCGAGTAACGATCTTTTGCTGTGAATCAGCTGGACTCTTAAAGATGGAATGGTCTTACAACTGCTGTTTTCCCTAGCCCTGCGCCAACGGGCGTACGCTAAAAAAAAAAGAAACAGCCTTCTACACGGAGTGAATATCATACTACAAGTTTAGTAGTGGCAAAAAATATAAGGTGACTTGGCGAAGTAACAGCCCTCAAAGGCAAACGAAAAGTAAAAATGAAGACATTTTTACAGATCCACATTGATTCAACTGCTTCTCAGAGTTGTTGCAAATTGAATGTTTGAGGGAATTTTACTCTGAAGAATTAATTTCTCCTTATCTCACAGGGGCATAACTGAATTGCAATCTGGTGATCTGAGGAGGCCACCGCAGCTGCCTGAATTCACTCTCATTTCCAGAAACCAGTTCTGTGCAATTCTGACCTTGCGACATGGGCATTATCTTCGTAAAAAAACAAACCCCTTGTAGATGGATATACTACAGCCAAGAATAGATGCTCCTGATCATTTGCATTTAAGTGAGACAGTATGCTAATCACCACCCGTGCTCTCGCACATATGCAACTAGAGCTTATCTGCTTATAGGAAAGTAAGACATCATATCAGTAGGTTTTATATAAAATTTTAAGCAGAGACCCCTACTTCGGCTGAACTCAAACAAAATGTAACTAAAAAGGATATTTAACCAGAGAGAGAGACTTCTTTGGCCTCGTGGTGGAGACGGGGCATTACACCACCAACCACGAGTTTTGGTCTCCACTGTTAAGTCCTAACAGATATTAACAACACAGGGTCAGGAATACCCAAGCCCACAAAATAGGGCTATTAGTCCTCAAGACTAGATCTTAGCTGCCTGAGCAACGCTCTCCTTGGCCCTACATCAGCAACAAACTTGGCAATCAGCCAGTACATTTATTCCTTCTCAGGTGAGCTGCTGGGTCACCTTACCCTCAGAGCGGTGGAATGAGTACTGCTTTAGTTCATCTTCCTCCGAACTGCATCCAGTACACGATAAAAATCAGGACATAATCGGCTAACCGCAGCATGCTCCTTGGGGAAATTCCTCCTCCAGCAGTTCACATTTTTTTTTTCTTTTATGAAAACCCCAAACACGATAGGTATTGGAACCTATAGTACCTAGTACCGTGCATGGGCTGAAGGTCGAGAAGATGAAAGAAGATAGTTGTTGACATTAGACTTGAACTTCTGTAGATTGTAATTTTCAGGAAATAACTATGAAGGAAGTTTATTCCAGAAAATGGCAGTTGAATGAATAAATGAGGCAGAAGACACCTTGGTTCTGTAAATTTGATGCCAGACAGTAAAATGATGTTGACTGGTTGCAGCAGGTATTCGGACTGTTTTGAAAGCGAGAGCGGGAATTATAGAAGCCAACTCAGAAGACAGTGTCCATGGAAGTATCTATAGAAAAGACAAGCAGCAGAAACAGAACGTCCATGAGACAGAGAGTGGAGAGATTCTTTAGAGATGAGTCATTAATTTGCCTAACTGTCCTCTTTTGAAAGGGAATCTAGAAGCCTGAGAGAGGTTTTGGGTGCACCACCCCAGATGTGGGAACAATATTCCAGGGTAGAGCGGATTTGCGATTTATGAAACAGAGTGAACAGCTGCTTGGAAGAAAAGTAACGCCGAGAGTGAAAGAGAAAATTCAGTTTTATAGATGCAGAGGAAGCAATATTTATAATGTGCTTATTCCAAGAGAGATTAGAAGTCAGGGTTATCCACAATAGAGATATATGACCTTGCCTAGAAATTTGAGTGTCATCGAAGATAAGCATAGGAGCAGAAGAATCCTTTCTGCGAGAAATAAGATAGGGCTGAGTTTTAAAAGGATTGAAGTCAACTAAACATCAACATTTAAGGAATTGGTGGTGGATATTCGACAAGTTGAAGCTGTTTGTGCAGAGTCTACCTTAAAGTTTCTCAAACTTTAAGGTACAATTCAATGTGCCATCATCAGAAAAACTACAATAGGATTTTCAGTCAATGGAAGAAGGTCATTAATACGAGGGGGTATCAAAACTTCGTACCTTTACCTAGCAATAATAGCCCAAGAAAGGTGAAACTTCGCAGGAACTTTAATCCTTTTCTATGTACTCTCCATGTATAGTAACACATTTCTTCTATCTATGGATCTTGTTTAATGCCTTGCTCATAGAAGTCTGCACTTTTTTTGCATGAAACCACGAATCCACTTCATTGATGACGTCCTGAGACTAATCAAAGCGGCGTCCACGCAATGGTTTCTTCATTTCTTGAAACAAGAAGTATGACGGTGCTAGTCAGAAGAATAGGGTGAGTGCTGCAGTAGTTCGAAGCCACACTGGGCAACAAAGTTGGTGGAGGAAACGGTTTAAAGTCTGTAAATCCAAAATGAACTAATAAAATAAATAAATAAACTAATACAAAATGCCCATAAAATTTTCCGCGCTGGAATTCCAACTCAGACCTTTCGCTCGGCTTGAGAGGATGATGAATTTATCCACTGAGCTATCTGCGAGATAATCACTGTTATCTCCTTTTCCTGAGCCTTACCTAGTAAGGCTCAGGAAAAGGAGATAACAGTGATTGTTTTGATAGCTGTATTTTTGGTATTTAGTAAGCGTATCTGCTTATTTGGGTCATTGTAGGTAGCACAGTTGGTATAATCATCATCCTCCTCACACCGCGTGGAAAAGACCCGAATTCGAATTCCATCAATAACTCGAGGAATTTGTATAGGTCTTTTTCACAACTTGACTGAGTTATCGGTATCAAGCGATGATGTCATTGTTTTTTCTCCCGGAAACTCGAATGTTTCGTCTAGCGGACAGAATATTGACCTCAGAACACACCCAATTTAGAGACATATTATATGGCTCAATATAGCTTAAGTTGCTAATGTGGCTGAAACTACCTACCTGCTTTATATCACATGGTATGAACAAGTCATGATGTTAGCGAAGAAGCTCATCATTTCATGGAAGGACTTCCTTGAATTTATTCAACCCATCCACTTTCACAATGATAGATGGAACCCGATAGAACCACCCGATGGCCGTAGACAAACTTCCTCACATCTATCCTGCAACCACCCTTCATCGGCTTGAATTTATGCCCCTCATGTGTGTAATCTCAGCAAGTGGAAGAATGCCATTAACATTCAGCTTACTCAATCCATTCAAGGCTTTGTAAACATTTTTGCTTGATGGCGAAAGGTCAAAAGAGTAGAAAATTTGTTGAATGTTGTCAAATGATAATCAGTTCGGGCTTAAAAATGTGTTTAGCAAGATTACTTAACTTATATAGAATGGAATCATAATTTCTTCCAAAGACAACACATGTTCTGAAGTTGAAGATGTCCTAAAACAATTTTTTCTCTTTCTATTAATTAACAGCCATATGCAGCCTTCGTTGGTTGACAAATGAACAGAACTGCAATTTGACAATCATTAATGGAATACAGAATTCTGGGACCTTAAACTACCCTTGGATTTTTGGAGACTTTTTTTTTTTTAACAGAAGGTGTGTGCATAACGGAACAAAACACCCTTCATGGCAGATGGTGATGACACTGCCATCTGATATCATTGATCCCTGACTCATAGCTGTGCTCTCCAAACAGAAGCAGTACAAAATGACATCAGACCGGTAAGAGTGTAGAATAATGCTGTATCATCAAATTTCTGTTAAAAGATAGTGAAACCAGCTGAAATTCTCCACAGGTTCAGTGCACAATATGAGTAAAAGACCCTACAAAGTGCAAATATGCATGACTGTCACGGTATGTTTTCCAAAGGCTGTGATGAGGTTGTTAACCTTCTTCATGGCTGTGTGCAGCCAGAAGTTATCCCAGGTGTGACCATTTTGTAACATCAAGAAACTTATTTTTGAAAATAAATGAATACTGCCTTAAAAGTGTGAATAAGTGTTAGAAATGTGGAGGAAAATATTCGTACACTTCTGTTTGAGAGAACGTATGCACAAATTATGAAGAACATGAAGAAATCTTTTCAAAAATTGTTTATTATAAACAGAAAATATTATATTTCACGAATTATATTTCTTTTCCTTTTTTTTATTACTTTGTGTTTGAGAGCCTTAAACTTTTTAATTGTTCTTTGAATCATCCACGCATGATAATTGCCGTATTTGTTTGTCTTCCTCTTGGAAGGATAATGTTCGTGATATTTATCAACTTCCATCGTGGGCGTGTTCAAAGAGAAAAATTTAATTCATTCATGGGACCATAGACGTGTCCAAGAACAAAGGAAAATTCTAGGTAGAATAAGATCAACTCGACTCAAATGAGTGGTCCACGTGATTCGACATGGTGGTTTGCTTCTGAATGCAATGGAGTGTACTCTGGAGGAAAAACGCCCTGGCGGTAGACCAAAAAAGACCTTCATTGGGACGTTGCTGGATGAACCAGAACTTGATGAGCAAAATGAAACGGAACAGGAGAGACAAAGATAGCGATAGCCCATCAGAGGAACTCACCAGTCACAAGACTGAATTACTGATGATGATTTCTATATCCAGCTGTTATACGCTATCATGTTCATAAGTAATGCATCATCCGAAAAAATATTTGCTATTGTTACATATTGATTCTTCGGAGAAAACATGTGATGTTGTATATTACTAGAAAGTAAAATTTATACAAATTTCAACGCTTCATACACTGGTGTGCAAAAACTTAAGGACCAGTCAGGTTTTCACTTGTAGCTTCCCATTTTTATTCAAAAATGGCAACATAGCACTGGTTGCCATGATACTGTAAGAACCCTATTCTTACAAGTATCCATGATAATATAAATATCCTGAAGAAAAGAAAATATAGAGTAGAAAAAAATAAAATAAATGATATTTTAGTAAAGTAAATCGAAGCACAACAGTTCAATAGGGGCACCGGTAAAAGGCAATCCTTGTTTACGATAAACAAAAAGAGGGCAGTTCTCTGGTAGAAAGGAATAAAGGGACCGCTTTTAACCTAAGAAGGTTCGGACGTTTAAGACTAAGAGGGAAGGGGAGACCCGCGATTGAACATACACCGAGATGGGATAGCTTTCCACTAGATGTAACAGGCCGACTCTGGGGGCACTTTAATAATTCCAAGGAGCAGTAGCTTGAAACAAAGCATGAGTACAGGAGTAAGTGGACCGGGATGGATATATGGAAGAATCTAGAAACTTCTAAGCACCCGGAAGTTCCGGCGAAGCTTCTAGAAAATTCTAGAAGTCGGAAATCCCCTTGGAAAGGATATGGGCCTCGACACGGAAGTATAAAGGGCGAACGAATGAGGATGAAGAGGTAGATAACGATCGGGCTATGATTGGCTAAAAATTAGGGGGGTAGGAAGGAACAAAAAGGTGATGCGGGGCAGAGAACGGGAATTGTTGTTTTTGAGTCGGAGAAAGAAAAAGGGAGAGAGGGAGTTGAAAGAATCGTTAGAGTGTGGTAGTGGTAGTTGGGGCCGATGTTTTTAGGGACAGTTCGAAAGGGCAGTCCTGGAAGAGAATAGTCACTGCAAAAAAAAAAAGGATAACCCAATCAGGAGAAGGATAAAAAAGTGAACCGACCTGAGTAGTTTGGCAGAAACCGAAAGTCGTTGTATTGAAAGATAAGTGAGAGAAAAGAAAAAAAGGAGTGCAGTAGAAAAGAAACAGGAAGGGAACTTTGAAAGGTCCTGTTTCCCGATAGAGCAGAGAAGCGAAACCTGACGATTCTGTCAAGCATCCTCGAGTCATGGAACGATTCGGACACCCAGAGCAGATCGGGGTGGGGAGCAAATGAGTTCCTGACGAGATTTAACAGTTGCAGAACAGAGAGAGGTGAGAGTGTCGGATGGAAAGCAGATTCCAACAGAAGAATAGCCGCCCACTAGCCAGACACGATTTCCAGGATGATCCTGACAATGAAATTGTCAATGAAATTGTCAGGATCATCCTATATAGAAGATGATGGCTGCCCTGAGCAGAAACAAAGAAAAAGTCTGCAGAGAGCGAGCCACTCAGCAGCATATGTAAGTACTAGATAAGAAAGGAAAGGACTTTAGAGGAAGTACTCTTAAATTAATAGAGAGTTTGAACATGTACTAGTATAAAGGGAAGTAAGGGAGTCTGATAGGCAAATTGGACTTATTATATAGATAAGATATAAGGACTGTAAACTTAGTTCTATGTACACGTAAGAGATATGTGTTATCCTGAGACGTAAGAATGTCAAACACCTTATTTTGGAAAGGGGTAATTAAGTGAAATTTTGGAAATAACATATAGATATATAACTAAATATATATATTCAGAAATGTATGCCGTGTCCACTACTATAAATTCTTAGAAAAGGTCTACTGTAAGGATAATGAATAGTGTTTAGTAAGATGTTAACTTGGACCTGATGGAGCTATTGTCAAGAGACATGAAGAAACGTAGTGATGTGTTGGTATTATTGTATTGTCTTTAAACCTTGCTCACATTTAATGCTAGAAATTTAACAAATTTTACCTGCTAATGGTGTACTCAGTTAATTTGTCTTGTAAATAGTGTGAATAAACAATATTGTATATGATGCATCTGAGTTGTGTCCGTCTTTCTGAATACCCAGCCAAACCGCAGGAGGCCTACATGAAGTACTAGACCCCCCTTGAATCTGAAATTTTCTGAAAAATTAAACGAGTCAGGTGTTAATGTAGGAGGGGAAAAAAACTAGGGGTATAAAATAACAAAAAAGAGAAATCTGGTAGTATAAGTGATATTAAGAATTTTATAGTTATAGAATTATTATCATTAGTAAAAAGAAAGAAAAAATTAAACCCCCCTCCCACAATACAGATGCGTCACTGCCAAAGATGGAACAAAGGGAAGAGGTGGTCCGCAGTAGGAGATATGGCAACCCCTAATATCGATGCAGGCTTTGCACCGCCTGTCCATACTTAGAACAATGTTGTTGATAAGTTCTTGCGGTAACATCGTCCATTCCTCTATCAGCGCCATCTTCAGTTGGTGAACATTTTCTGGTGGGTGTAGAAGTGCCGCTAGGCGTCTACCCAGAGTGTACCATATGTGTTCTACGGGATTTAGATCGGTGGAACAGGCAGGCCAAACCATACGAACAATGTCCCCACTTTCCAAAAGCATATCAATAGCTGCAGTGCGATGGGATGTGGCATTGTCATCCATAAACACAAACTCGGGGCCAATGGCACCTCGGAACAGACGCACATGGGGAAGGATTACCTCAGTACAGCAGCGTGCCCCATCATAGTACCGCATTCCAGTATCTGGAGTTGTGTCCATCCAAGATAACGCCTCCCCAGACGAGAACACCTCGATCGCCATATCGATCCATTTCAGTGATGTTTGCGGGGTGATACCGTGTGCCAACGTCTCGCCAGATTACCTGTCGAGAATCGCTGCTGAGACTGAATGTACTCTCGTCAGTAAAGAGTACCTTACCCCATTGCGCTGCTGTCCAGTCCTTGTGTTCGATGCACCACTGTAAACGGTGTCTGCGATGGTCAGGTGTTAAAGGGACACAGCGTACTGGCCGTCGAGCAAAAAGTCCACCTTTGTGGAGTCGCCTGGCCACAGTAAATCGCGATATCCCGCGTCCTGTGCTCTTGTGCAGCTGGATTGCAATGGGTCCCGTTGTCCGGTGTCGATACCTTTTGCCCTGTAGGAGTATATAGCGGTCATCCTTGGGCGTTGGTTTTCGTGGACGACCACCACTGGTCCTTCGGACAGCTGTACCTGTCCGAAGGACAGGTACAGCTGTTCCCACGCACGTGAGACGATGCTATGGGCAATATCAAACTCTGCAGCCACACTCCTCACAATTCGACTTTCTTCGAGCTTCCCAATTATTCGACCCCGGGTAAAGTGATCCAGATGTTGTTTATTGGCCATTTCGTTGTCTGTAGCACTGTATGAAACCAATCGAACGTCTGTAACAATCGTGCTCACCATTTGGTAATTTACACATAACTGCTGAACTGCTGCATTTATCTGTTTATGTGAGCCTCTCATCAGGATTCAAATTTTTGCATGTGCACCAGCTGTCTACTGAACGGCCACAGTTATGCAATTCGCCACAGGCTGCTTCGTTTGATTGTGTGGTTGCAACCTTTAGAAATAGTTTTGGTCCTTATGTTTTGCACACTAGTGTATATTATTAAAATTAATGATGTGTACTGAATTTAATAGGTCAAGAACTCAAATGAGTGAAAATCACAAGGATATTTTTGAATGTATGATATGTAATAATTATTCAAAATATAAACAACACTAAATCAAACTAAAAACATTTTGGCACATACGAATACTGCGATTCTAGTGTAGGACATCTTCCAGGTGATCCCTAATGAACCACTGATGCACATCTACTTAATGTCTTTTGAATCTGAAAATGTTTCCTCCACTTTCAGCCAAGTTGAACTTACCTTGGAAGAGGGAAAGAAAAAAATGTGCTTTTTGTCACGCGCAAACAAGGCATTTATCCGTTCCCCACAGGGTCAGAGGAGAATGAATGAACCTTGTCCCACATTCTCTCTTTCCTGTACGCGGATTACGTTAAGAAAAGGGCTGTTTGGAAGGCAGTGGCTGTATCCGTCGATAGCTCAGTTGGCAGAGCGGTGGACTGTAGATTGTGCAATGTAGACATCCATAGGTCGCTGGTTCGACTCCGGCTCGACGGATTTTTTTTTTTTTTTTTTTTTCTATTAAACTCCACCTTATTTTTCCTCTAAACTATTATGACGTACACAGCACTCTGAAAGGCAGAAAAAAGTATTGTGCGTTGTATATGAGAAGTATTATGTTGAGTTCTGTTGTGATCTAGCGTTTGGCCGCAGGACCCATATTGGGACCCCATGTTGCCCTTACACACCGATAGGAGGAAAGCCAGGCTGCCCATTATTCTCTAGCTTTTGTAAATTAATTTTCTATTTTCCCGGAAGTTTCGGGAGGCTGTAAAAATCTAAACCCCTGGCTTTTTGGCCGTGAAGGGCATTAAAGATTCTCTCTCTCTCTCTCTCTCTCTCTCTCTCTCTCTCTCTCTCTCTCTCTAATTTGGTATTTCATATTTTCAGTATTGGTCAGCCTTTGAGACAACCACCTCTCATTGATTTGGCATGCTCAGAATCAGTCTCAATATCTTACCATTTAGATAACCCCTGACCAATTTATTTCTACAAATTTTCGCTGAGAAAACACGATGAAAAAACCGAAGGTGATGCATTACTTATGAACACCACTGTATTTGTTACTTTCGTTCCAGCAGCAGTAACATCTCATTGGTCCATACAACGCAACAACCTTTTTGAATTTTTCTGAATTACGAAACCCTATAAATCTTCCAAAACAACTGAAAAACTTGCCAGTATAGTCTTAGATTTGTTACATATTTATGTGAAAAAGTTATGCATTTTCTGATAATAAAATAAATTAAATAAAAAATATTTAGATATATTTATTTATAAATGATCACAGAAATACACTCGGTGATCATTAAATTGTGACAACTCCATTTGTAAGGGACTATGCTGGAAACGTATTTAGCAATAAAAAAATCTGAACAGCATCGTACGCTAGTGCAGTACATTCGTTGTGGTGTTCTTAACATCACAACGAATGCTGTGATGTTAACAACATGCTGGTTGGACACTGGAGGACTGAAAACGAGTGTGCTGGTTTCCAGTCCTCCAGTCCACAAACACTTGATGTAACAAGCCGGCAAACACCATCGTGTGTGGTGCAACCAACACGAGTCCACGGACCCATCGTGCATGGTGCCCACTGTCCAGGCAGATGGCGGTGGTTGCTTAATATAGGGCTTGTTTTGCTGGCAATAACAAGAAGTCCTGGTGAGTATGGACCAACGTTTCACGGGTGAGGTCTACTGACAGTTCTTATGAGACTATGTGCAAGCTGCCATGTTCCATTTTTATCCGGACAAAAACAGGATTTTCCAAGCCAATAATGCGTCGTGTCATTGGGCCCGCAATGTGCATGAGTGGTTCAAGGAACCCAGTGAAGGTATCATCCACTTTCATTGGCCTCCAAATTTGCCTGACCTCAATCCAGTTGAACACCTGTTGGATGTTTTAGAACGAGAAGCGAACCATACGCCACAGTCATCTATTCCCACACTGTGGAAAGCCTTGCAGGCAGCGTGGCTACAGATCCCCATGGACGTCTTCAGACATCTAATGGATTCGATGCCGAGGCGAATAGCATCTGTTATCAGTGCGAACGGTGCCTCAACACGGTATTAGGTAGTGGGCGAGTGTGCACTGAGTGGGCACTGCAGGCCATAAGAACCTTTTCGTTGTGGCCAATATTTGAAATGAACATTACGTAATAAGATTGAAAAATATACCAGCAGCAAACAAATATGGTTCGGATACCAAAATAGAAAAATAATCCTTCTTATTCATGGGCAATCTCGCTTGTCTTTAGAGGTCTCTGCAAATATTATAATGCGTGATCCTTTACATTTGTCTGTTGCAAACAAACTATCCGTATTCACCTACAAACACTAAAATGACGCTTTTAAATGGTCCCTTTGATGTAACCGTCCTCCCGTCATTAAACTACAAGACAAATAACCTTCCATGGTCTTATTCTCGTAATTGACTCTAAAATGACTTTAACATACAAACCATCTTGATCATTTAGGTTAGGGTCAAGGCCTGTATACTTCCTTACCTCTCAATCTTTCCAAACAGTCCTGGGCGTTAAATTATTGCACTTTATGGCTACTCTACAAGTCTGTGTTTCTGCCAATCTGTACTTACGGTGCTGGGGCCTGTTTTTGGCAAATTACAAAGAGGTGCGTTCAAACTAAACTTAAATCAATTCAGTGATCTATGCTTCTCGCAATGAGCCGGGCCTGCAGGATTGTATCTACCTCTGCTCTGCAGGTTCTAAATGGAGGTCTCTCTCTTGACCTCGTCTTGTTATACAAAGGAACCTGTTATCACATTCGGCATGGGATCTCTCTCTTGAATTCCTTCACATACCTGTAAGCGTTGCATCTGATCCTAAGGCTGAAAAGAGTCGCATCTGGAATATCCTTTTGCAACGCTGGCAACACAAGTGGGAGGTTACCACATTAAGGAAGGGTAAATTACATATTTATTCCACAGGTATCTTTCACCATCCGTGACTTCACATTGAAATGATTCCAGCCAAGCCTTTCTACTCTCTACCTTCTGAATGGTCATGGCTCTCTCAATGCAAAACTGGCCACCTTTAATTTTTTCACAGTGATCACTTTGTATTTGTGGCCATCCCGAGAATTTGGAGCATGTGCTCTTTTACTGCGAACTTTATCAAGACCGTTGTCACTTCTCGTTTCCATGGATGCAGCTGTTCCCGGAACTTAGACTTCTCTCTTAAGTTCACTGGAGCTTAAGAAAATGGAATTGAAGAGACTCTTGTCTCTTAAATTCCATTTTACTTTATTTATTTTATTTTAACATTTATTTTAAATTTTATTTTATTTATTATTTATTTTTTGCTGGCCTCTTACCCTTCGCTTCACGCGAGATTTGCTGGTGCTGGGTTTTGGGCTCCCTAGGTACTAGACGTAAAGTCCACTAATCTTGAACTCCAGCAGTGGACGAGGGATGTCTGTGTGTGCGTTTTTTTTTTATTTTATTTTTTCTTCTTATATGAATGATGTTAAACTCGATTTGGGCATTCAGTATGAATTAGTCGAGGTCTGCCACAGTACATGGGTTGTTGTGGCTCACTTACCCGTGGTCACTGGGCAGGCTTTCCAGATTGCCTTCCTGACAAAATGGTCAGAAACAACACACACACACACACACACACACACACACACACACACACACACACACACACACACACACACACACACACACACACACACACACACACACACACACACTCTTCTGGACTTTTACAGCGCTCTGTATTCATCACAGTGTACCAAATCAGAGTTGGACTGACACTCAGGTGCCGCCCTAGATAAGATACTATACATGTCTATATGGACAAAAAAACCCAAGTTTCCTGGAGTAAAAGCCGTCATGGGTAGCATAGTTGGTTGGATGGCCGTCCTCCACACACCGGATGAAAAAGATCTGTCAATGACGTGAGAAATATTATGGGCCTTTTTCACAACGTGGCTGTTTTTCGGTCTCAGGCGAGGGTGGCATGATCCTCCTTCTCCTCGGAAACTAGAGTTTTTCATCCAGCTAATAGAAAATTGACCTCAGAACATATTCAATTTACAGACAATATACAAGAAGCAATATGGTCCTAGTCGCTGATGCTCCTAAAACCCGACTACAACAACAATAATAGAATAAAAAACATGCAACCCTTGCCAGAGATCGACTAACTGAGCCATGCTGTGGAAAAAGCCCATTAAAATTTCTTACGTCATTGACAGGATTCGAATCCGGGCCTTTTCCACCTGGTATGAGAAGGATGGTGCTTATCATTTCCTTGCTATAATAAGGATCGAATACTGCAGTCTTGCATGAACTTCTTCACCTAATGATAAAAGAAATAATAAAATAGTTGGTGTTTAAAACAAGTTAAAATTAGCATTTTAGAAATTGTATTAAATGATTATGTAATGTTGTGGCAACCTTCCGCGCAGTGTCGCAAGGTGCACAGTCATGTTGGAAAAAGAGTTTTATATTCCTGGAAAGAGGTCTAATGAAGGGCAGAAGAGCTTCCTTTAATATATTTGTGTGTAATACTCACCATTAACATTCCTATTTACAAAATGTATTCTGTCCACTCCTTTGTTCGTTATGCATCCCCAAACCATCTTGTCAAATGGAAACTATGCTGTTGATTGAATACAGTCAGGGTGATATGCTTCATTTAATCTATGCTGAACGCAGCATTTACTAACTGATTCCATAAAGATTAAATTTGGATTCATCAGAGAACATGAGATTCCCATTGCTCATTTGCCACTTTAGCATGTTTATTAGCTCAAGTTAGTCGTTTTTTCCCTCAAGGACTTCTTAAGAGGTCAATAAGGACTACTTAAGAGGTCGCTATGCTTTTAGACCACTCATCTCAAGTCTCTGTAGCCTGTTGCATTTACCCCAGTATGTTCCTT
This sequence comes from Mastigoproctus giganteus, assembly GCF_048544385.1. Lineage (NCBI taxonomy): Eukaryota > Metazoa > Arthropoda > Arachnida > Uropygi > Thelyphonidae > Mastigoproctus > Mastigoproctus giganteus. Next base: position 15,787,728 of record NC_143587.1, on the reverse strand, counting down.
CCTTTTGGATTTTAGGTCTTGGAACTTTCAAGACGATCAAAGAGGCAGAGACTTCAAACTCTGTCCTGTGCTGCAGTACTTTTCCGTTTCAATCCGGTTCCGATTTTATTTTGGTATTTCCGGTTTCGTGTTTCTTTTTAGGTAACCTTCATGCTAGTTAGAGTCAACTTGTGAATGGTGTGCCAACATTTTCAGCTATATGTCGACTATAAAAGCCTTTTCTAAGTGAAGACAGATAACAGCAGATGGATGCTTTTATAAACGAGATAATGCACTATCAGGCTAGGTTTGTCCTCTGAGTAGCACAGTTGGTAGGATCGTCGTCCTCCCCCACACAGGTTGGAAAAGACCTAAGTTTCAATCCCGTCAATGAGGAGATGAATTTTTATGTGTCTTTTTCACAACAGTTCACATGAGACCAACTGATTCATCCAACTAGATGAGTCAGTTGGTCTCATGTGAGGGTAGCATGATTTTTTTCTCCCGGAAACTCGGGTTTTTCGTCTAGAAAACAGAAAATCGACCTCAGAACACACGCAATTTACAGACAATATATACACAGAGCAATATGGCCTTAGACTAAAACCTAGTTTTAGTCTAAATTTTAGATTTTAGTCTAGGTCTTAGACTAAAACTAGCTTTACTAGTTTTAGGATGCTGTAACAATCTCTTGAGATGGCATAATTTTACCTACAGAGGAAGTTATTATTAACTTCTTCTGTAGGGAGTTATTATTAACTTCTTCTGTAGGGAGTTATTATTAACTTCTTCTGTAGGGAAATATTAAATTTTAGGTGAAGCAAATTATGTGCCCGCACCTGGATGCAAGAAAAAATTCATTACCAATTTACATTAATTTAATATTAAAAAGGGATCTATTCATATTTGAATTGATCCCCTATTAAGTGAATGTTATTAATTATAATTCGCTCTTCAACGTTCATACACTGCTTTAAGGGGACGATATTGTCCCCTTCAGGCAGTGTTTGTGTGTTTAACAATTTTAAACGTTACATTTCGAACCCAGTATTTCAAGGATATTTTTAAAGAAACATATTCTTGGTAACTTTAGGTAGGAGATAAATGTGGCAACACCGTGCGAACTTTGACACTTCCCTTTGTGATCTGTAATTTTCACAATTTGCTGATAACTGAGTAACTGGTAGTGTGATGCCTAGATACTGATAAGCTCATTGGACGTCACGAAAGACCTATCGACATACCCAAATACCCGGAGTGCAACAGAACTTCTTCCTTTTCATCCGTCCATTGCAAGACTACGTTGGTGTTCCTTCGCTAGGATGTTTTCAAGTTTTACGCAAGCTGGTGAGTATAAATTAACTATGTATTATGTTGCTATATGTTGGATATTTAAATTAGTATTCTATTATCTGTCATTTGGACTGTATGATCAGGATAATTATTCCAGCATCGTTTAATATCATAGGTCAGGTGTTATTTTCCAGATGTTTTGTTTCATTTACTAATTTAGATTGGTGTTGTGGTTTTGATCACATGATGACATTTATCATTAATTTTATCTATCACCCATAGCAACAATTGCGTTTTTTGTTTACGCCTACCTTTTAGTTTAATTTTTTGGTTAATAAATGCTTGTAAATATTTCTTTCATTTATAAAATCACGAATGTTATTAATTTTTTTATTTGTAAATAGATAACGCTGAATGTCTTCCAATTACAATATGTTCAAAGTATTGGTATAAGTTAGACTGGAGTTTCAAGAAAAAAGAAATCAAAGTGTAAATGATTTATAGTTGGGAACCAATCGCTAATACCAGATATTAATAAACGACATCAACGAAGGGATAAAGGGTGCGACGTCAAAATTTTCAGATGGTGAAAAGATTGGAGAGTCGTTAATGATCTGTGCCAAGCAGCGCTCCTGCAAGGTTGACTTGAACAAGCTTCAGGGATGATCAGAAAAGTGACAGCTATGTTTTAATACAACAAAATGCAAGGGAATGGTAACTTCAAAAAAATGTATACACTTGGTGGAGTTGAATTAAAAACAGTAGAGAAAGAAAGGGATCTGGGAGTTCTGATATGGGCAGTGTAAACAGGCGTACAGGAAAGCCCATGGTGTCCTATAGATGATTTATTGGACTTATCCTCCTCGCCTGAGATCGAATAACTGAGTCACAGAGTGAAAAATACCAATAAAAGTTCCTTGCGTTAATTACGGAATTCGAACCCAATCCTTTTCCACAAGATTTGTGGGGAGGATAGTGATTATAACCACTGTGCTACTCACTAGGACTTCATAACTTCAAAAGAAATTATTTATACTACATGGCAATTGAATAAATTGTAGGATTCCTTAGGGTACCGATTTAATTGACTTAATAAATAGTAGCAATAGCTTAATTTTCAGTACTTACCTTAATATAATCTGCAGTTGGGCTTAGAGTGAATAAGGTGAAAATAGACTAAAAATTGGATTTAATGTGGATGAGCTTACATTTTTGAACGGAATTAAAATATGCTCAAGGAAATAGAAGTGCACGTCTTCTCCTTGGTTGTCATGAATTAAAGTTGAAAGGGATTGGGACTATGAGAACTCTTGATTATACTTTCATAGTTCCAATCCCTTTCAACTTTAATTCATGACAACCAAGGATGAAGACGTGCACTTCTATTTCCTCGAGCATATTTTAATTCCGTTCAAAAATTTAAGCTCATCCACATTAAATCCAATTTTAGTCTATTTCCACCTTATTCACTCTAAGCCCAACTGCAGATTATATTAAGGTAAGTACTGAAAATTAAGCTATTGCTACTATTTATTAAGTTATACTACATGGTTAAATAGATGAGAAGGAAATAGAAACTTTCCTTTCGAGTCCCAACATGGCATTAAATTCCATAAATGATTTATAGAATTTATAAATGCTTTCTTAATAATAGCTACATTCTGCAGGAGGAAAGTTAACAAATCTCTCATACCCTAATCCTAAATACAGAAATTTTAGCTAAATAAATACAAAAGTTCTGATTAGAAATATTTTATACAACTATTGATAATGAAACTTATAAAATATGACAGGCATAAAGCAACAAATTACTAGAAAATCTAAGTAAATTTTATATTGCTGTTTCCATGTACAAAACAGATTTTAAGTCGATGCTGAAAACAATCTTGTTTACGGCAGCAGAATTATCAAAAGACACGTTGACAATAATGTGATTGCTTATTTTCCTCACAAGAACCATAAGGAAACGAATTTCCTTGGAATTCTCCATCGTCCTTGACGGGTAAGCTAATCATATGACATATGTTACTTATTCATGTTATTCAAAGCTCTCTTCCCAAATTTCTCAATTCCATTATCATTAATAAAGAAAGAAATAAAAGTTCTTATAATTATCGAAAACTCCTACTCGAATTAGAGCTTCTTGAAATTTGGATAGTCAAATAAGGAATAATCGATATTTTATTCATTTATATTTACCAAAATTTTCACAAGTGTTGAAAATGCTCAATACGCTGCAATAACTCACTCCAAATCGATCTCCTGCATACGAGTAGTTTTAGGCATACCCACAAGTAAAAATGTATTGGATTTAAAGAAGAGGAGCAAAGTCACGCAAAGGTTGGTGGAGAGATACATTGCATCGCACAGCAGTTGCAGCATCTGCCAGAATAAGTTCTTCCTAAGTTCTTCCATGAGTTTTGCATTCGTGATAATGATGGGCATATTAACCATCCGGAATGGGTCTATAAACGAAATAAAGAAATGTAACAAGTAAATAACAAAAGATTGAGTGCTTCTTATTTTAGTATCAGATTTTTAAGTTTTAACTCAACACGAAAAATTTTTGGAATCTTATTTCATAAACTTTTTTTTTTTCTGCATTTTGAATCTCCCAAAGTTCGGCGTGGGAGTTCTGTGTTATCCTACCAAGTTAGCCGTTGTCTCGGCACTAAGGGCCAGAAACTCCCAAGTAAATAAATTCTATGGCGGAAAGATTCTAAAAGAGGAAAAGAAATTTTAGAATTCATCAAGAGTTCGAAAGAATTTAAATAATTCTGGGTGAGTGTTCTCCCTTGATCAGAGCATGTGTATATGACTGTTTTGCTAAGGTTAGTTCCTTTTCTTCGATAAAAAAAAAAAAAAATTCAAAGAATGTAACTAACTTTAATAGTTTAATAGAAACCCGCGAAGGCCATTTACCGAAAAAAACATAGATGCAGGAAACTACAGTTGATTTGTGAACGTGAAAACCTTTAACTTTGTGTTCATATTCCTCCTTCCTTGTCTCTGTAATTCTTTACTTAAAATCAGTGAACAAACTTTTCAATATGTAGTGATTTAAATGTTCAAATCACTACATTTACTAATTTTTAATTCTTTGCTACACTTGCTAATTCTTTCGCTATCATAAAATAGCGAAAGAATTAGCAAGTCCTATATTCATCTTATTGGAGACCACACCACAAAAGACTGCGTGAAGCTGGGTGTGAAGTAGAAGATAAAGAATTGACTAATTAGAGACATTAATATATTTGGCGCAATTCCTAGTTAATCAGTTCTCGTATAGTCTATTTAAACATTCAGTAAAAGAAATAAGGAAAAGTATAAAACAGTGCCTGACTTCAAGTTACTTAAAATAGCATAACTAAACTCACTATGGAACATTAGCAAACTTAAAAATAGCATAACTAAACTCACTATATTTAAATTATGGAACATTAGCAAGTTAACAGTTTTCTGGTATTATATAGTAATTTTTTGTTTGTGTTATTTAGCTGCTACCTGCCCTGCTCCCGCGGGTTATCAGTGGGTGGTTTGTGCAAGAGGAAACCTCCCTTATAACGCAGTGTCAGCAGGTATGGATAGTTCAGGAGAGATGACTTATGTGGGTAGAGCCTTTCAAGGTGGGGACCTCATTCCTGGCAAAGTGGTCCCTTCGCACCACTGTTGTTATGTAGCCTGGGATGGAAGAGAACATTCTGTCAAGCATTATGAAGTAAGAATTGCAAATCCTTAAATATTCTTATGTTGACGATATTATATGAAATTAATATCTCAATGTTCAATATAATTGATTTCTTATCATTTCAATTAATAGCATAGCGGATTCGGGGTAATTCGGTTTGTGTTTCAAATATTCACTCTATTATAAAGAGAAAATAATAAAGACCGATGATTTAGAATGATCTGTACAGTCTCAGTTATGCAAATTTGGCTATTCACAATATTTTCTTATTATTGTATATTATAATCGAGCATTTTTATAATCGAATGCTGTATTTTAAGGTACTAACTCTTCCTGGAGGTGGAGCAGCCAACTGGACCTTTTGTACCGACGGAATGGTGCCACCAACTGCTGTCCAAGGGGGAAGAACATCTACTGGAGAACCTCTATACATTGGTCGTGCCAATTATCAAGGTGCGACGGTTTCTGGTAAAGTCCATCCGAGTCATCGCTGTCTTTACATTCCTTACGGAGGAAACGAGCATAGCGTCCACTCATATGAGATACTTGTCGCCGGTTATCCTGGACAACCAACGGTCTGTCCGCCAGCTTATCCTGTTCCTCAGCAGCCATACCCACAACCGTCCACCTATCCTACATATCCTACTTATCCTGCTAATCCTACTTATCCTACATATCCAAAGGGATGGTAAGAAGTGAACAGCCAACACAACGCAAGAAAATGTTGTATAGATATTAAATATTAAAATACTATTTGGAGAATATTATTATTATTAAAACATTTGGAGAATATTGTTATTATTATTAAAACACTATTACTAATATAAAAACATTATTTGTTAAATTAAAACGTGTTTGTTTTAATTTAATTTTAAGTTGGATTTCTTTAAAAATAAAGTGAGATTGTTTTAAGTTAACCTTTTAAAATTATCTACAAAATATGACCAAACAAAGTCAAATAATTTGTATTATTTTTCAAGAAATAATTTTAGTTTTTAAAAATCTCATTACTGAACTGTATGTCAGTATGTGTTTTCCCGTTCTGTGTAGTCATAGTAACGAACTTGTCACGTGTAGAACACGTGCTCTCGTCTGATAACGCGAAAGCCAAAGCAGTGTAAAAATACGAAAGTGTATGTATTTTAATGAACTTCCTTATTTCTACATTCAATAAAGCTGTGATGATAAATATTCATGTATATTTTTTTAAATTATAAAAATAAATAAACGCCTAGATATATGTATTCTTAAATATTAATTCGAAAGCAATGCGGCAAGTGGGGATTCCCCGAGAATTCTCAATGCGCAGGAGACGCCCCTAAAATGATCTGCGCATGTTTCATCCACCGGTTACTTGGTTGCACACAGTACGAATGAAGGGGAAGGAAGCACTGAAAACGTTACAGACATGGCTTCCGGTAAGTACAGTATATATTTAAATAAAAGGCATGAAGATTATATGATTATAAATATGAAGCGTCAGAAAACTAGGGCGGGCTTTAGAAAATAACTGGATTTCTTTGTTTATATTCGTTCTTGTGTATATTTTCTACGCTATTTTTAGCTTACTGCAACGATCGTTTAGCCTTCGAGCTGTTGGCATGTGGGGATGTTTATTGTAGCACGTGATTCTAGGGATTTTTTAATTTATATAAATGGATTTTTAATACTTTTGATTTTTACTGATTCGTAATGCCTATACTTTCGATTATTTCGAATAGAATATAAATTTTAATTGTCGTATTTTCTGGGGCCAACGTTAACGGATTGTTAACAGCTCCTTAACCAGTGAAGTTTATTTTTTTTTTTTTTTTTTTTTTATGTGAACCCCAAACACGAGAGGTATTAGAACCTATAGTACTTAGTACCGTGCATGGGTTGGAGGTTGAGAAGACGAAAGAAGATATTTGTTGACATTGGACTTGAACTTCTGTAGATTGTAATTTTCAGGAAATACGTATGAAGGAAGGTTGTTCCAGAAAACGGCAGTTGAATGAATAAATGAGGAAGATGAAAAGTTGGTTCTGTGGGTTTGAAGTTGGACAGTAAATGGATGTTGGCTGGTGGCGGCACGTGTTCGGACTGTTTTGAAAGAGAGAGCGGGAATTATAGAAGCCAATTCAGAAGAACAGTGCCCATGGAAATATCTGTAGAAGAGGCATGCAGCAGAAACAGTACGTCTATGAGAAAGCGAGTGGAGAGACTCTGTTAGAGATGAATCATTAATTAACCTAACTGCCCTCTTCTGAATGGAATCAAGAAGCCTGAGAGAGGTTTTGGGGGCACCACCCCAAATGTGGGAACAATATTCCATGGCAGGGCGGATTTGCGATTTATACAGAGTGAGCAGCTGTTTGGAAGAAAAGTAACGCCGAGAGCGAAAGAGAAAACCAAGTTTTTTAGATGCAGAGGAAGCAATATTTGTAATGTGCTTGTGCCAAGAGAGATTAGAAGTCAGGGTAATCCCCAAAAGAGATATATCCTTTTGCCTAGAAATTGGAGTGTCACTAAAGATAAGCATAGGAGCAGAAGAATCCTTTTTGCGAGATATAAGACAAGACTGAGTTTTAGAAGGGTTGAAATCAACTAAGTTGTCTTTGCCCCACTGGAGAATTACCTGAAGATCGGCATTTAAGGAATTGGTAGCAGATTTTCGAGAAGTTGAAGCTGATTGAGCAGGGCAAGGTTTCTCAAAATGGAAAGTTGAATGCAATGTGCTATCATCGGCAAAACTATGGATAGGATTTCCAGTCAATGGAAGAAGGTCATTGATATACAAGAGGAAAAGAGTGGGGGAAAGAACTGAACCTTGGGGGACACCGGCATTAGTGGAGAAGTTAGAAGACAGAGAGCCATCTACCATCACCCTCAGTGAGCGATCAGAGAGAAAACTGGATAACCAATTACTAAAAACAGTTGGCAAACCATAAGATGGAAGCTTGTTTAGAAGACCTTTATGCCAAACACGATCGAAAGCCTTTGAGATGTCAAGAGCAACTGCTTGTGTTTCACCGAACCTTTCCATTGAAGTAGTCCATAAATGGGTAACATAAGCCAGAATATCACCAGTGGATCGACACCGACGGAATCCATACTGGCGATCGTTGATCAGACGGAAGGTTTCTAGGTAGTTTAAGAGTTGGCGGTTAATTGATTTCTCCATTACTTTAGAAAGAGTAGAAGTAATTGCAATGGGACGATAATTGGATGGGAGGGATTTGTCACCCTTTTTAGGAACTGGCTGGATATGAGCAAATTTCCAAGCAGAAGGAAAAACACCTTTGGAATAAGAAAGTGAAAAAAGGCGGCAAAGAATAGGAGTAAGTTCAGGAGCACAGATTTTGAGAACAAGTGGAGAAATACCATCAGGACCTGGAGCTTTCTTAGCATCAAGATTCATCAAAATCCTTCTGATATCCTTTTGACGGAAGACCACAGGAGGCATTGAATGGACCGTGTTGGGAATGGTGGGAGGTGTTTTACCAAGTTCATTAATACATGAGCTGGAAGAAAAATGGGATGCTAGCAGGTCAGCTTTATCCTTGGCTGAAGTGACAACAGAACCATCTGGTTTGGACAGAGGTGGGAGCAGAGATGGGCAAAAGTTGCGGCCAATAGCTTTGGCAAGAGACCAGAATGCTCGGCTACCATTAGGGCAAGAAGCAAGTTTTCTACTCTTAGCCTGTTCAAACTCTAGTTTGGACTGATTAATAACTGCTTTACAATTGTTGCGAGCTTTGGTGTAGGCAGAAAATGAAACTGAAGAATTAGAAACAAGCCAATTACGATAGGCAACATTCTTCTCTTGAACAGCCTTAGCACATTTATTGGAAAACCAAGGTTTAGATAAAGGACGAGATTTTAAAGTGGAGTGTGGGATAAAGGATTCCATTCCTGCAAGAATAATTTCACTGACACGATCTGAGCAAACGTTGACATCAGGAGTTTTGAAACAGTAATCCGACCAAGGAAAAGAAGAAAAGAAGTCTCGCAGGTCATCCCATTTTGCATTCTTGTAATGCCAAACAACACGAGGTTGGGAATAGCCATGAGATAAAGGTTCCATTGGAGAAGAGACAATCACCAAGTTGTGATCTGAAGTGCCTAAAGGACCTCTCACTTCGACCGTGTACTTAGAAGGGTTGTTTGTGAGAAAAAGATCAAGCGTATTGGCTGTATGATTCGGATTGTCCGGTATTCTTGTAGGTAAATGAACAATCTGTGCTAGGTCATTAGTAATTGCAAAAGCCTCAGCATCTCGACCTGCTGGGTCGGTGTGACTAGAAGACGGAAGCCAGCTGGAGTTGTGAACATTAAAATCACCAAGGAAAATTACCTCACTGTTAGGAAAGTTGGACTGGAGAAAGTCAAGTTGCAACGAGAGGAAGTCAAAGAGCTCCAAGTGATTAGTGGAGTTGGGAGAACGGTAGAGACAACAGATGAATTTGACACAATGAGGTAGAGAGATTTTAAGCCAGAGAAGATCAAAGAGTGGAGATTCCAAATTGCCAAGTCTCTGACAGGGAATATCAGAACGGACATATGCACAAGTACCACCTTTGAGGCGAAAGGAATCATACAGCGAATAATTTGGGCATCTGAGATGAACAGTAGTTGAATCAACCGATAACTGAGATTCTGTCAGAAAAAGTACATGGGGTTTGGCAGACTGCAAGTGGAAATGGACATCGTTGAGATTAGAATTGAGACCACGTATATTTGTGAAATGAATTAGGAAATCCTTGGGAGGTTTAGATCTTTTCGCAGATAAGCTTGTTCTATTAGTTTGACAATTCATGGTGTATTCAATAGTAAGAAAAAGTGGGTGGGACATGCTGTATGAAGTAATGAAATTTTTGGATATGGCGTACATGTGGGAAGAATATACCCAGATCCTTGACATAACGTGGCCTCGACAATGCTCCCCGCATACACACTACTCGGACTCCCTCCAGTCACTATCTGGCAGAGTAGAGGTAGCAAGATTATACACTAGCTGATCCGGAAGCCTCCTAGAGAGTTACCAATAGGTTCGGTCCGGTGTACTAACTAGCGGCCGGCCTGCGAAAACCGTTTTAGAGCTGTACCCTCGAAATGTAAGGAATATTGGATCTCGCCACAACGTTCATCATAACCTCAAAAGTCATCAATCATACTGCATGATGGAAGAGATAGGGAAGGGTTGACCGGAACTTAGCTCTAGAGACTAAACATGGGTTCCACCACTTCAAGCCTCCAATAAGCAAAGTGGTGGTATTTCGCCGGTTGATGAGAGTCATCTACCACCTAGTACTGCCTGGTAACATAGAGGGGCGGCATTCCTCCATGTGGTGTGGGCGCCACACCTCGACCCCTGCTTTCGTTGGTTCACACCTGGGTGGTCACCCACCATGTGCTTGTGCATGGAGGTTATACCCAGGATTACTAACAGTCCCACCATCGTGAAGGTGCAAGCAGAGGATTTGGTTGTCACAGACCGTCCGGACTTCTCCGAAATTGGGTCCACTTGACTTGAGTGTCACCCGAATATCAGTTCCATCAGCGTTTTAGACTCCCAGGTAGCAAGTACAGCTTGTCTGGCATATCTGAGAGAATGTCTGTGACAACCTCAAGGACCATTATTTATTTATTATTTATTATTTATATATTATTTATATATTATTTATTTATTATTTATATATTATTTATTTATTATTTATATATTATTTATTACAAAGCCATTTTTTTTTCCCCTCTAGGTGGTTTGCGGATTCTACTTTGAGAAACATGAGATTGTTTACTACATTTCTATAATTGTAGCTGAATCATAATTAATTTTAAAGTACTAATATCAACTTAGACCCGGGAGGCCCAGTTAACAGCTAAAGGCGCAATAGCCCCCCCCCCCTATGATCCAATCACTGGTTGCCCCACCACTGGTTTAGCTCCTCTCTT